>NC_053398.1:65378982-65575255 GCF_905171765.1 Bufo bufo | reverse complement strand
AACACACACGCGTGCAGGCAACTGACTGCTATTATTTTACAGTCAAATTTTTTATATATTTTTTAAATGTAATCTACTGTGACACCAGATAGGAGTTGTGCTGGTGACACTATGCACTTGCAGGGCCTGAAACACACACGCGTGCAGGCAACTGACTGCTATTATTTTACAGTCAAATTTTTTATATATTTTTTAAATGTAATCTACTGTGACACCAGATAGGAGTTGTGCTGGTGACACTATGCACTTGCAGGGCCTGAAACACACACGCGTGCAGGCAACTGACTGCTATTATTTTACAGTCAAAATTGTTGTTGTTTTTTTTAAATGTAATCTACTGTGACACCAGATAGGAGTTGCGCTGGTGACACTATGCACTTGCAGGGCCTGAAACACACACGCGTGTAGGCAACTGACTGCTATTATTTTAAAGTCAAAATTGTTGTTGTTTTTTTAAATGTAATCTACTGTGACACCAGATCGGAGTTGCGCTGGTGACACTATGCACTTGCAGGGCCTGAAACACACACACGCGTGCAGGCAACTGACTGCTATTATTTCACAGTCAAAATTATTATTATTTTTTAAATGTAATCTACTGTGACACCAGATAGGAGTTGCTCTGGTGACACTATGCACTTGCAGGGCCTGAAACACACACGCGTGCAGGCAACTGACTGCTATTATTTTACCGTCAAAATGTTTTTTGTTTTTTTAATGTAATCTACTGTGACACCAGATAGGAGTTGCTCTGGTGACACTATGCACTTACTGGGCCTGAAACACACACGCGTGCAGGCAACTGACTGCTATTATTTTACAGTCAAATTTTTTATATATTTTTTAAATGTAATCTACTGTGACACCAGATAGGAGTTGTGCTGGTGACACTATGCACTTGCAGGGCCTGAAACACACACGCGTGCAGGCAACTGACTGCTATTATTTTACAGTCAAAATTGTTGTTGCTTTTTTAAAAATTTAATCTACTGTGACACCAGATAGGAGTTGTGCTGGTGACACTATGCACTTGCAGGGCTTGAAACACACACGCGTGCAGGCAACTGACTGCTATTATTTTACAGTCAAAATTGTTTTGTTTTTTTAAATGTAATCTACTGTGACACCAGATAGGAGTTGCGCTAGTGACACTATGCACTTGCAGGGCCTGAAACACACAGGTGTGCAGGCAACTGACTGCTATTATTTTACAGTCAAAATTATTATTATTTTTTTAAATGTAATGTACTGTGACACCAGATAGGAGTTGCGCTGGTGACACTATGCACTTGCAGGGCCTGAAACACACACGCGTGTAGGCAACTGACTGCTATTATTTTACAGTCAAAATTGTTTTTGTTTTTTTAATTTAATCTACTGTGACACCAGATAGGAGTTGCGCTGGTGACACTATGCACTTGCAGGGCCTGAAACACACACGCGTGCAGGCAACTGACTGCTATTATTTTACAGTCAAAATTGTTGTTTTTTTTTAAATGTAATCTACTGTGACACCAGATAGGAGTTGCGCTGGTGACACTATGCATTTGCAGGGCCTGAAACACACACGCGTGCAGGCAACTGACTGCGATTATTTTACCGTCAAAATGTTTTTTGTTTTTTTAATGTAATCTACTGTGACACCAGATAGGAGTTGCGCTGGTGACACTATGCACTTGCAGGGCCTGAAACACACACTCGTGCAGGCAACTGACTGCTATTATTTTACAGTCAAAATTGTTGATTTTTAAAAATGTAATCTACTGTGACACCAGATAGGAGTTGCGCTGGTAACACTATGCACTTGCAAGGCCTGAAACACACACGCGTGCAGGCAACTGACTGCTATTATTTTACAGTCAAATTTTTTATCTTTTTTTAAAATGTAATCTACTGTCACTTGCAGGGCCTGAAACAAACACGTATGCAGGCAACTGACTGCTATTATTTTACAGTCAAAATTGTTGTTGTTTTTTTAAATGTAATGTACTGTGACACCAGATAGGAGTTGCGCTGGTGACACTTTGCACTTGCAGGGCCTAAAACACACACGCGTGCAGGCAACTGACTGCTATTATTTTACAGTCAAAATTGTTTTTGTTTTTTTAATTTAATCTACTGTGACACCAGATAGGAGTTGCGCTGGTGACACTATGCACTTGCAGGGCCTGAAACACACACGCGTGCAGGCAACTGACTGCTATTATTTTACAATCAAATTTTTTATATTTTTTAAAATGTAATCTACTGTGACACCAGATAGGAGTTGCGCTGGTGACACTATGCACTTGCAGGGCCTGAAACACACACGCGTGCAGGCAACTGACTGCTATTATTTTACAGTCAAAATTGTTGTTGCTTTTTTAAATGCAATCTACTGTGACACCAGATAGGAGTTGTGCTGGTGACACTATGCACTTGCAGGGCTTGAAACACACACGCGTGCAGGCAACTGACTGCTATTATTTTACAGTCAAAATTGTTTTTGTTTTTTTAATTTAATCTACTGTGACACCAGATAGGAGTTGCGCTGGTGACACTATGCACTTGCAGGGCCTGAAACACACACGCGTGCAGGCAACTGACTGCTATTTTTTTACAATCAAATTTTTTATATTTTTTAAAATGTAATCTACTGTGACACCAGATAGGAGTTGCGCTGGTGACACTATGCACTTGCAGGGCCTGAAACACACACGCGTGCAGGCAACTGACTGATATTATTTTTCAGTCAAAATTGTTGCTTTTTTAAAAATGTAATCTACTGTGACACCAGATAGGAGTTGCGCTGGTGACACTATGCACTTGCAGGGCCTGAAACACACATGCGTGCAGGCAACTGACTGCTATTATTTCACAGTCAAAATTGTTGCTTTTTTAAAAATTTAATCTACTGTGACACCAGATAGGAGTTGCGCTGGTGACACTATGCACTTGCAGGGCCTGAAACACACATGCGTGCAGGCAACTGACTGCTATTATTTCACAGTCAAAATTGTTGCTTTTTTAAAAATGTAATCTACTGTGACACCAGATAGGAGTTGCGCTGGTGACACTATGCACTTGCAGGGCCTGAAACACACACGCGTGCAGGCAACTGACTGCTATTATTTTACAGTCAAAATTGTTGTTGCTTTTTTAAATGTAATCTACTGTGACACCAGATAGGAGTTGTGCTGGTGACACTATGCACTTGCAGGGCTTGAAACACACACGCGTGCAGGAAACTGACTGCTATTATTTTACAGTTAAAATTGTTTTGTTTTTTTAAATGTAATCTACTGTGACACCAGATAGGAGTTGCGCTGGTAACACTATGCACTTGCAGGGCCTGAAACACACATGCGTGCAGGCAACTGACTGCTATTATTTCACAGTCAAAATGTATTATTTTTTTAAATGTAATCTACTGTGACACCAGATAGGAGTTGCGCTGGTGACACTATGCACTTGGAGGGCCTGAAACACACACGCGTGCAGGCAACTGACTGCTATTATTTTACAGTCAAAATTGTTGTTGTTTTTTTTTAATGTAATCTACTGTGACACCAGATGGGAGTTGCGCTGGTGACACTATACACTTGCAGGGCCTGCAACACACACGTGTGCAGGCAACTGACTCCTATTATTTTACAGTCCAAATTTTTAATTTTTTAAAAAATGTAATCTACTGTGACACCAGATAGGAGTTGCGCTGGTGACACTATGCACTTGCAGGGCCTGAAACACACACGTGTGCAGGCAACTGACTGCTATTATTTTACAGTCAAAATTATTATTATTTTTTAAATGTAATCTACTGTGACACCAGATAGGAGTTGCGCTGGTGACACAATGCACTTGCAGGGCCTAAAACACACACGTGTGCAGGCAACTGACTGCTATTATTTTACAGTCAAAATTGTTGTTGTTTTTTTTAAATGTAATCTACTGTGACACCAGATAGGAGTTGCGCTGGTGATACTATGCACTTGCAGGGCCTGAAACACACACGCGTGCAGGCAACTGACTGCTATTATTTTACAGTCAAATTTGTTTTGTTTTTTTGTTTTTTTTTAATCAAATCGTTTTTATTAAATCAATAAATGCAGGATATTACAAAAACAATACATTGTCTTTTCTTACTTTATCCACCTTGTGGAATCAGTGTACAGCGATATCCGTAGAAATATCAACATACAGTTATATCGTGTATCCAAACATAACAAGTACACTTGTAGAAACAAATATTGAGACAAGGAATTGCATAAGACCTAACAATCTCAAATCCCCTCCCCCCCCCACCCTTCCCTACCACCTTCCCACCCTGTAAACTAGTCTTGAACCAACCCAAGCCTATATAACCACATGAGTATGAGATAACCAATCACTCCACAATTTGTCAAACTTCTGAGGACACCCTCTCTTCACATACACCCCTTTTTCCAATATCAGCATGTCATGCACCTTCCGTTCAAACTCACCCAGTGTAGGCGGACTTCCCTGGATCCACCTCATAGCCACCAGCTTCCTGGCCACATACAACAACCTCCCCACAGCAACCTCGACCGATTCAGTCCCTCCAATCTCAGACACATACCCCAATACACACACCTTGGGATCTTTTTGAATTTTCAACGTCATTTTACTATTAATCATATTCCTTACATCCTCCCAATAATTACCAATTACTGGACAAGACCAAAGCATATGTAACAAATCCGCACCATCTTCCATACACTTTGGACACTTGTCATCAATTCTTACTCCAACCTTTTTTAGGAACACCGGTGTTTTTGTACACTCTATGTATGATAAATAGTTGGGACAGTTTGCCCTGTTCACTCAAGGACACCTTAGGGACTCCTTCCAATATATCATCCCACTTATCCTTAGACATTTCCCCCAAGTCAGCCTCCCATTTCTTCATTTTTGAGAGCGGAAACCCCTCTAAGAATTTATCAAGTAGAAGAGCGTACACCTGTGATATCAGCCCTCTTTTTCCCCCCTAGTCGGGAGAACAAGCTTATGAACCACCTCCATTTAAGCTATCACACATCCTTTCCGCAGCGTGACCTCAAGGGCATGCCTTATTTGAAGATATTTATAGAACCATCCCCTAGGGATATTGAATTCCTGCTGCAGGTTCTGAAATGACTTACATATCTTATCCTCAATTAATTGGCCAATTCTCGTCACTCCATAAGTTTCCCAGTTCCGAAGTCCTGACATGGCAAAAAATTCAGGCAACAGGTGATTATCTCTAATAGGGGAAAGTTCACTGATTCCACCTACACCTCTTAGCTGCTTCACCTTTGCCCAAACTTTTTTCATAAGTTCAATAAGAGGGAGTTTTTCCCTCCCAGCATGCATACCTGACCCTTCCAGAATTCCCATGAGATCACGACTGCCCAACCAATGCTGCAATATCTGTATAGTCATATCCGGCACTTGGGAACCAATCCACCCCTTGAAATGCTGACATTGGGAAGCCAAAAAATAAATCCATGCATTAGGAACAGCCAAGCCCCCTTCCGACTTAGGGTACTGCAA
This sequence comes from Bufo bufo, assembly GCF_905171765.1. NCBI lineage: Eukaryota > Metazoa > Chordata > Amphibia > Anura > Bufonidae > Bufo > Bufo bufo. Next base: position 65,569,723 of record NC_053398.1, on the reverse strand, counting down.
TGTCTCCAGTTTAATCCTAGCCTGACCATAAGATCCCTAAATATAGAGTGAATTTTCTTAAATCTATCGAGGGGGATCCATACGGGAGCATTGTTCAATACATAGAGCAACTGGGGCATCATAACCATTTTTAAGAGGTTCACTCTACCTACCACTGAAAGAAAGAGCCTACACCATGACCTCACCTTTAGCCTGAAAGTAGCCAGCAACGGAAACAAATTAAGGTCCTCAAAATCCGACAATCTAGGTGTTATATACAATCCCAAGTATTTAAATTTATCCACCCAAGGAACCCGACTATCTACTTGTCTGCCTGAGAGGGCCTGCCCATCAATTGGCATCAAAGAGGATTTTTGCCAATTTATCTGAAGCCCAGAGAAGCCACCAAATCTATCAATCAATGCCATGGCCGCATCCAGGGACGCACCAGTATCGCCCATAAAAAGCAGAGTTTCATCAGCGTACATAGCCACTTTGTTGTGCAGCCCACCGTATCTAAACCCCTCTATATTTGTTGATAAGCGGATATAAGCCGCAAGCGGCTCTATTGCAAGAGCAAACAATAAGGGTGACAATGGGCATCCCTGTCTGGTGCCCCTGGCAAGGGTGAAACAATCTGACAACCCTCCATTAGCTCTAATTCTCGCCTTAGGACTAGAATACAGGACCTTTACCCACTGAATGAACCGCGCTCCAAAGCCCATGATTCTCAAGACCCCCCACAAGTAGCTCCACTCCACACTATCAAACGCCTTGGCGGCGTCGAGAGCAAGCAAGGCCCTGTCTCCGCGATTATCCGCCGGAATATTTAAACTAGCATATAGCCTACGGAGATTAATAGCCGTCGATTTCCCAGGCATAAAACCCGTCTGGTCCGGGTGTACTATGGTCAGAATCACCTTGGACAGCCTGTTCGCCAACACCTTCGCCAGGAGCTTAACATCAGTCGTGAGAAGCGAAATTGGTCTGTAGGAATCCGGTATTTTAGGATCCTTCCCAGGTTTAGGTATAACCACAATTATAGCTTCCTGCATCGAATGTGGTAGCGAACCTGCCTCCAATGAGTGTTCAAGCACCTTAAGTAATTCAGGAAGTAATATCCCCTGCAGCTTTTTATACACCTCTACTGGGAGGCCATCAGCTCCAGGCGCCTTACCATTTGCCATATCCCCAAGCGCAGCTTCCAGTTCTTCAATTGAAATCGGCTCCTCCAGCCTTTCTCTATCCTCCTCTGACAGCGCCGACAACTGTGCCTCCACTAGGAAATCATTCAGAGCCTCCTCAGAACTAGAGCCGGTGGAAGCATATAGAGATACATAAAAACTCTTTAGAATATCTAATATTCCTTTCGTGTCCTGGCTACTATTCCCCATGTCATCTCTCAGTTCCTGAATACAAGAGGAACCTCTCTGGGCCCGTGAAACCACAGACAACAGATGACCCACCTTCTCGCCTTCTTCAAAGGATCTCTGACGATAGAAACTTCTCTTTCTTTCTTTCTGCGGCCTACACTAAATGACACCTCAGCTGCTCCTGAGCTACCGCCAGCGCCTCACTATTAATCAGGGTGGGGGATCTACTAAACTCTCTCTCAGCCTCAGCCACTAGGACATGCGCCTTAACATCCACCTCCCTAGACCTAGATTTGTGTTTGCTAATTTCTTTCATCAAGACTCCCCTCAGGAATGCTTTCATGGCGTCCCATACACCCGGTATCGACGCCGTCCCTGTATTGATAGCAAAAAATTCCTTCATCTCCAGAGAGATCCCAGACAGGTCACCCAACACATTCAGCCAATGTGAGTTACATTTCCACAGCCTAGGTCCCTGTCTGAGCACCCCCAGGCACAAGTCAATCTGCACCAGAGAGTGGTCAGACAACGACCGAGGATGATAGACAACATCCCTAACCAGTGGCAGCATTATATCATTAACAAGGGCCAAATCAATACGCGATAGGGAGTGATGCGTGGCTGATCTGCACGAGAATTCACGCTTATCAGGGTTACGCAGTCTCCATACATCATGTACACCTATTTCACACATAATATTTCTGAGAGCCACACTCCCCGGTAAACCACCTGCTCCTTCCACCCGGCATCTATCTAGGGAGTCATTCAGCGTGCAATTGAAGTCCCCAACCAGTAGCCACGGCAACCCAGGGAAGTCCGCCACAAAGTCCATAATCTCTCTTATCAATGGGGAAGCAAACGGTGGAGGCACGTACACAGACACCAGCACCACCTGTATTCCATCCACCTTACACACCACACACATTCCTGCACATGTTCATACCTAATACTACTATGCACAATCATGCTTACACCTCTAGAGTGAGAGGAATGAGTTGAATGTAACGCATGGATCACCCAATTTTTACTCATCCAGTGTAAATTATCTCCAATCAGATGCGTTTCCTGAAGACAACATATAGCCGGCTGAAACCGCCCCAAGTATTGAAAAACACACTGTCTCTTCCGTGCATCTGCCATCCCTCTCACATTCCAGCTTAAAACTCTAATCACCTGTGACATGGTAGAACATCAAACCATACTTGAATCTCACAACCCACTCAGACTCCTTCTGCTCATAGTTCAAGACCTTATCCCATCCCCCCAACTTTCTCCCTACCCCCCCACCCTCCTCCCTCCCTCTCATAATCAGATTACTGTAACTTGGGAACACTGTCCCTTTGGTATCAACCTCACGCATTAAAACAGGGCAATCCGAGAGCACCTTTCCCCCCAACATATAACAATCATAACAGATTATAACACATTTCCTCAGGTAGAGAATCCTCCCCACATCTGAGAAATACATTTTACTCTCTCAACCACCTACTCCCTCCATAGGATCTACCTTGTGGTAGCATTGCATAATACACTTCTTAACTGGTGCAACATTTAAAGCAACCCTAGAGTGCAAATGCATATATAGAGTGAACATAAGAACCCATATCTTTGCCTCCTTCAAGTGTCCAGGGCCCCACTTCTCAATTGTCGCTCGTGGACGTCCAGCCACTGCGCCGCCTCCTCCGGATCTTCAAAAAATCTGGTGGATCCCAATGCCACCACACGCAGTTTAGCAGGAAACAGCATAGCATACTGGACTTGTAAACCTCTCAGCCTTTTCTTTATCTCCATAAATCTACTTCTCCTCCGCTGCACCTCGTTGGAATAATCCGGGAATATGGACACTTTAACCCCATTCAGGACCATCTCCGCATTGTCCCTTGATTTCCGCAGGATAGTGTCCCGGTCTTTAAAATGCAGGATCTTCGCCAGTATAGGACGGGGAGGTCTGCCTGGCGGAAGCGGCCGCATGGGGACTCTGTGCGCCCGCTCCACCGCATACAAGGAAGATAGACCTTTCTCATGATATAGCTGATGCAACCATTTTTCCACAAACTCTGTGGCATTATCCCCCTCCGTCTTCTCTGGCATTCCCACAATCCGCAGGTTATTCCTTCTGGACCTGTTCTCCAGATCATCTGTTTTGGCATATAAAGCAGCTATGTCCTTAGCAGTTGTTTTTGCAGCCATTTGCAAAGGCTGAATATCATCCTCTATCGTGGACACCCTCTTCTCCAATTCAGAGGTGCGCTCAGAAATCTTGTGCAGGTCGTGTCTAATTATAGACACGTCTGACCTCAGGCTGCCAACTTGCACTGTGAGCACCTTCAGAGTGCTGTTACAGCTGGCCACAGCTGCCATGATATCTTTTAAAGTGGGTTCTTCATTGGCCGCAGCCTTAGGGCCTACTGTGCTTTTAGCTGGGCGTGCAGGGGTCAATGGCGGCCAATTCACCGCATCCAGGGCCTCACCATCAAGGGATCCGTCCTCCTGTTCAGAGGAGGTATGTGCGTCCGTCTCCTTTCCCTCGGCCCAATCGCCCACACCGCTATCAGTGCGAGCAAACTTGCTCAGTTTTGCGGCCGCACTCTGACTCAGCTTTGGCTGTAAGGCCGGCCCCTCTTCTTCCTCGGCGCCATGCTGGCTCACCTCTGGCCTGTCGGATCGCGGCCCTTTGCTGGACTTCCTCGGCATATCGGAGCTCACAAAGTCACCACCGCACCCTCCAGTCACTTCTCTCCCACCAGGTAAGGTTAAATCAGCGATTCAAGGAGTGCTACCACTCGATTAAACTGGATGCTGGCAGGAGCAGCGAGCGGTGCGACTTACTTCATGCGCTCTTAGGCCACGCCCTTGTTGTTGTTTTTTTAAAATCGAATCTACTGTGACACCAGATAGGAGTTGCGCTGGTGACACTATGCACTTGCAGGGCCTGCAACACACACGTGTGCAGGCAACTGACTCCTATTATTTTTACAGTCAAAATTTTATTTTATTTTTTTATGTAATCTACAGTGACACCAGATAGGAGTTGCGCTGGTGACACAATGCACTTGCAGGGCCTGAAACACACACGCATGCAGGCAACTGACTGCTATTATTTTACAGTCAATTTTTTTTATTTTTTTTAAAATGTAATCTACTGTGACACCAGATAGGAGTTGCGCTGGTGACACTATGCACTTGCAGGGCCTGAAACACACACGTGTGCAGGCAACTGACTGCTATTATTTTACAGGCAAAATTATAATTTTTTAAAAATGTAATCTACTGTGACACCAGATAGGAGTTGCGCTGGTGACACTGTGCACTTGCAGGGCCTAAAACACACACGTGTGCAGGCAACTGACTGCTATTATTTTACAGTCAAAATTGTTGTTGTTTTTTTAAATGTAATCTACTGTGAAACCAGATAGGAGTTGCGCTGGTGACACTATGGACTTGCAGGGCCTGAAACACACACGCGTGCAGGCAACTGACTGCTATTATTTTACAGTCAAAATTATTCTTTTTTTTTAAATGTAATCTACTGTGACACCAGATAGGAGTTGCGCTGGTGACACTATGCACTTGCAGGGCCTAAAACACACACGTGTGCAGGCAACTGACTGCTATTATTTTACAGTCAAAATGTTATTTTATTTTTTTATGTAATCTACTGTGACACCATATAGGAGTTGCGCTGGTGACACAATGCACTTGCAGGGCCTGAAACACACACGTGTGCAGGCAACTGACTGCTATTATTTTACAGGAAAATTATAATTTTTTTAAAATGTAATCTACTGTAACACCAGATAGGAGTTGCGCTGGTGACACTGTGCACTTGCAGGGCCTAAAACACACACGTGTGCAGGCAACTGACTGCTATTATTTTACAGTCAAAATTGTTGTTGTTTTTTTAAATGTAATCTACTGTGACACCAGATAGGAGTTGCGCTGGTGACACTATGCACTTGCAGGGCCTGAAACACACACACGCGTGCAGGCAACTGACTGCTATTATTTCACAGTCAAAATTGTTTTGTTTTTTAAATGTAATCTACAGTGAAACCAGATAGGAGTTGCGCTGGTGACACTATGCACTTGCAGGGCCTGAAACACACACGCGTGCAGGCAACTGACTGCTATTATTTTACAGTCAAAATTGTTGTTGTTTTTTTAAATGTAATCTACTGTGAAACCAGATAGGAGTTGCGCTGGTGACACTATGCACTTGCAGGGCCTGAAACACACACGCGTGCAGGCAACTGACTGCTATTATTTTACAGTCAAAATTATTCTTTTTTTTTAAATGTAATCTACTGTGACACCAGATAGGAGTTGCGCTGGTGACACTATGCACTTGCAGGGCCTAAAACACACACGTGTGCAGGCAACTGACTGCTATTATTTTACAGTCAAAATGTTATTTTATTTTTTTATGTAATCTACTGTGACACCATATAGGAGTTGCGCTGGTGACACAATGCACTTGCAGGGCCTTAAACACACACGTGTGCAGGCAACTGACTGCTATTATTTTACAGGCAAAATTATTATTTTTTTAAAATGTAATCTACTGTAACACCAGATAGGAGTTGCGCTGGTGACACTGTGCACTTACAGGGCCTAAAACACACACGTGTGCAGGCAACTGACTGCTATTATTTTACAGTCAAAATTGTTGTTGTTTTTTTAAATGTAATCTACTGTGACACCAGATAGGAGTTGCGCTGGTGACACTATGCACTTGCAGGGCCTGAAACACACACACGCGTGCAGGCAACTGACTGCTATTATTTCACAGTCAAAATTGTTTTGTTTTTTAAATGTAATCTACAGTGAAACCAGATAGGAGTTGCGCTGGTGACACTATGCACTTGCAGGGCCTGAAACACACACGCGTGCAGGCAACTGACTGCTATTATTTTACAGTCAAAATTGTTTTGTTTTTTAAATGTAATCTACTGTGACACCAGATAGGAGTTGCGCTGGTGACACTATGCACTTGCAGGGCCTAAAACACACACGTGTGCAGGCAACTGACTGCTATTATTTTACAGTCAAAATTTTATTTTATTTTTTTATGTAATCTACTGTGACACCATATAGGAGTTGCGCTGGTGACACAATGCACTTGCAGGGCCTGAAACACACACGCGTGCAGGCAACTGACTGCTATTATTTTACAGTCAAAATTGTTTTTGTTTTTTTAAATGTAATCTACTGTGACACCAGATAGGAGCTGCGCTGGTGACACTATGCACTTGCAGGGCCTGAAACACACACGCGTGCAGGCAACTGACTGCTATTATTTTACATTCAAAATTGTTGTTGTTTTTTTAAATGTTATCTACTGTGACACCAGATAGAAGTTGCGCTGGTGACACTATGCACTTGCAGGGCGTGATACACACACGCGTGCAGGCAACTGACTGCTATTATTTTACAGTCAAATTTTTTATATTTTTAAAAATGTAATCTTCTGTGACACCAGATAGGAGTTGCGCTGGTGACACTATGCACTTGCAGGGCCTGAAACACACACGCGTGCAGGCAACTAACTGCTATTATTTTACAGTCAAAATTGTTGTTTTTTTAAATGTAATCTACTGTGACACCAGATAGGAGTTGCGCTGGTGACACTATGCACTTGCAGGGCCTGAAACACACAAGCGTGCAGGCAACTGACTGCTATTATTTTACATTAAAAATTGTTGTTGTTTTTTTAAATGTAATCTACTGTGACACCAGATAGGAGTTGCGCTGGTGACACTATGCACTTGCAGGGCCTGAAACACACACGCGTGCAGGCAACTGATTGCTATTATTTCACAGTCAAAATTATATATATTTTTTAAATGTAATCTACTGTGACACCAGATAGGAGTTGCGCTGGTGACACTATGCACTTGCAGGGCCTAAAACCCACACGCGTGCAGGCAACTGACTGCTATTATTTTACAGTCAAAATTATTCTTTTTTTTTAAATGTAATCTACTGTGACACCAGATAGGAGTTGCGCTGGTGACACTATGCACTTGAAGAGCCTGAAACACACACGCGTGCAGGCAACTGACTGCTATTATTTTACAGTCAATTTTTTTTATTTTTTTTAAATGTAATCTACTGTGACATCAGATAGGAGTTGCGCTGGTGACACTATGCACTTGCAGGGCCTGAAACACACACGCGTGCAGGCAACTGACTGCTATTATTTTACAGTCAAAATGTATTTTTATTTATTTATGTAATCTAATGTGGCACCAGATAGGAGTTGCGCTGGTGACACAATGCACTTGCAGGGCCTGAAACACACACGCGTGCAGGCAACTGACTGCTATTATCTTACAGTCAAAATTGTTGTTGTTTTTTTAAATGTAATCTACTGTGACACCAGATAGGAGTTGCGCTGGTGACACTATGCACTTGCAGGGCCTGAAACACACACGCGTGCAGGCAACTGACTGCTATTATTTCACAGTCAAAATTTTTATTTTTATTTTAAATGTAATCTACTGTGACACCAGATAGGAGTTGCGCTGGTGACACTATGCACTTGCAGGGCCTGAAACACACACGCGTGCAGGCAACTGACTGCTATTATTTTACAGTCAAAATTATTATTATTTTTAAAATGAAATCTACTGTGACACCAGATAGGAGTTGCGCTGGTGACACTATGCACTTGCAGGGCCTGAAACATACACGCGTGCAGGCAACTGACTGCTATTATTTTACAGTCAAAATTTTATTTTATTTTTTTATGTAATCTACTGTGACACCATATAGGAGTTGCGCTGGTGACACAATGCACTTGCAGGGCCTGAAACACACACGCGTGCAGGCAACTGACTGCTATTATTTTACAGTCAAAATTATTATTATTTTTAAAATGAAATCTACTGTGACACAAGATAGGAGTTGCGCTGGTGACACTATGCACTTGCAGGGCCTGAAACACACACGCGTGCAGGCAACTAACTGCTATTATTTTACAGTCAAAATTGTTGTTTTTTTAAATGTAATCTACTGTGACACCAGATAGGAGTTGCGCTGGTGACACTATGCACTTGCAGGGCCTGAAACACACAAGCGTGCAGGCAACTGACTGCTATTATTTTACATTAAAAATTGTTGTTGTTTTTTTAAATGTAATCTACTGTGACACCAGATCGGAGTTGCGCTGGTGACACTATGCACTTGCAGGGCCTGAAACACACACGCGTGCAGGCAACTGACTGCTATTATTTCACAGTCAAAATGATATATATTTTTTAAATGTAATCTACTGTGACACCAGATAGGAGTTGCGCTGGTGACACTATGCACTTGCAGGGCCTAAAACCCACACGCGTGCAGGCAACTGACTGCTATTATTTTACAGTCAAAATTATTCTTTTTTTTTAAATGTAATCTACTGTGACACCAGATAGGAGTTGCGCTGGTGACACTATGCACTTGAAGAGCCTGAAACACACACGCGTGCAGGCAACTGACTGCTATTATTTTACAGTCAATTTTTTTTATTTTTTTTAAATGTAATCTACTGTGACATCAGATAGGAGTTGCGCTGGTGACACTATGCACTTGCAGGGCCTGAAACACACACGCGTGCAGGCAACTGACTGCTACTATTTTACAGTCAAAATGTATTTTTATTTATTTATGTAATCTTATGTGGCACCAGATAGGAGTTGCGCTGGTGACACAATGCACTTGCAGGGCCTGAAACACACACGCGTGCAGGCAACTGACTGCTATTATCTTACAGTCAAAATTGTTGTTGTTTTTTTAAATGTAATCTACTGTGACACCAGATAGGAGTTGCGCTGGTGACACTATGCACTTGCAGGGCCTGAAACACACACGCGTGCAGGCAACTGACTGCTATTATTTCACAGTTAAAATTTTTATTTTTATTTTAAATGTAATCTACTGTGACACCAGATAGGAGTTGCGCTGGTGACACTATGCACTTGCAGGGCCTGAAACACACACGCGTGCAGGCAACTGACTGCTATTATTTTACAGTCAAAATTATTATTATTTTTAAAATGAAATCTGCTGTGACACAAGATAGGAGTTGCGCTGGTGACACTATGCACTTGCAGGGCCTGAAACACACACGCGTGCAGGCAACTGACTGCTATTATTTTAGAGTCAAAATTGTTGTTTTTTTTAAAATGTAATCTACTGTGACACCAGATAGGAGTTGCGCTGGTGACACTATGCACTTGCAGGGCCTGAAACATACACGCGTGCAGGCAACTGACTGCTATTATTTTACAGTCAAAATTGTTGTTTTTTTTAAAATGTAATCTACTGTGACACCAGATAGGAGTTGCGCTGGTGACACTATGCACTTACAGGGCCTGAAACACACACGCGTGCAGGCAACTGACTACTATTATTTTACAGTCAAATTTTTTATATATTTATTAAATGTAATCTACTGTGACACCAGATAGGAGTTGTGCTGGTGACACTATGCACTTGCAGGGCCTGAAACACACACGGAGCTCCGGCGGGGGCGGTCAGTGTGCAGGAAGACGGCGGCATGTGTTACGCCGGAAGAAGACGCTGACCACCAGGGGGAGGAAGAGGAGCGGCTCCGGCTGTGAGCAGGCCGTGGAGCGCTCCTAAAGTCACATGACCGGCCTCTGACGCCGGCAGTGACATCATCTACAAGCGCCTATGAGAGGAGCGCGAGATTGTTGGCCGGCGTCTCTTCTGATCTGGCAATGGAGGACGAGAGCCATCAGGGCAAGCGGTCTGAGGATCCCACGGTTCTTCCTGCCCCAGCTAAGGCCAAGAAAGTGGGGGCAATGAAGAAAAATAAGGAGTGTGTTATGCAGTATGGGGTTACCATCTGAATGGGATAAGAAGATGTGCCAGCCCTGTATAGATAGGACGGTGGCTGAAGAGTCTCCCTCTTTTTACAAATGTCTGCAAACATTGGTACGCTCTGAGATTAATGCATCTTAGGCAACCCAGAAACAGCAAAAGCCTAAACAGAGAGCATATTCCAGAGAACCCCCTTCGTCAGACGAGGGTGAGATCCCTTCTTCAGTGTTTGGTCCCTCTGATATCTCATCGCAGGCCTCGTCTGGGGAAGAAGAAATAGGGGGGAGACCCTGTTTTCCGGTAGAAGACACCGAGAAACTCCTTAAAGCTATCTGCTCGACTATGGGCATAGAGGAAACTCGGGAACCCCGCTCAATTCAGGATATTATGTTTGGGGGGTTGGAGTCCAGGCAGCATGGTACCTTTCCAGTACATAAGAACGTATCAGCATTGATAAAGGGAGAGTGGAAAAAACCCAATAGGAGGGTATTTATTTCCAAAAGTCTTAAGCGTAAATATCCTTTTAAGGAGGAAGATTCTGCGTCTTGGGATAAGGCACCTAGGATAGATGTGGCCATATCCAAGGTCTCCAGGAAAACGGCCCTACCATTTGATGGCACGGGAATCTTGAAAGACCCGCTGGATAAAAAGGCGGATGCCTTTCTGAAAGGGGCCTGGGAGGCGTCAACTTCCTCTTTTAGGCCTAGTATAGCCTCCACTTGCACGGCCCGGTCTCTTATAATATGGTTGGAAGAGCTTGAGTCCCAATTAAAAAATAGGTGCTCCCGTGAAGAGATATTAGCCTCCCTCCCTACGATTAGGAAGGCAGCGGACTTTCTGGCGGATGCCTCGGCTGACTCTGTTAGGTTGGCAGCCAGATCAGCGGCTTTTTCCAACTCTGCACGGAGAACTCTTTGGCTAAAGGGCTGGTCTGGGGACATTGCTTCTAAGTCTAAGCTCTGTGGTGTATCATGTGAAGGGGAGTACCTCTTCGGTCCAAGTCTGGACGACCTGCTGGATAAAGCGGCAGACAGGAAGAAAAGGTTTCCTGGGTTTCAGGGATCGTTTTCTTACAGAAATAAGTTTAGTCGGTCCTTTCGTCCCTTTAGGGGTAGCCAGGAACAGGATAGGAGAACCAGGGAGGACCGATTCAGAGGTCAGAGGAAAAATAGAAATTTTTTCTTTAACCAGTCCTCCGCAGATAAAAGAAAGCCAGAACAACAATGACGCCAGGATTCCGGTTGGGGGCAGACTGAAGGACTTCTTAACAGAGTGGAAGAAAATTTCCCTAAGTCCGTGGGTTTTAGATACCGTCGGCAAGGGGTTAAGGTTGGAATTCCTTCAGTCACCTCCTGCCCGATTCCTTCCAACCATAGTTCCTCCTTCGGCCTTAGGGAAGTCAGTGATACAGGCAGAGGTGTTAAAATTAATAGAAAAATCTGTCTTAATCCCAGTATTAAAGGAAGAAGTAGGCAGAGCATTCAACTCTCCACTTTTTTTGGTCAAAAAAACAGACGGTTCTTTCAGAACCATCATAAATCAAAAAAAATTAAATCAGTTCCTTGAGCCCAAGAGATTCAAGACGGAAACTATACGTTCAACGATCAATCTTCTTTATCCTTTATGCTTCATGGCCGTTCTCGACCTAAAGGACGCATACTACCACGTCCCCATTGCAATAGAGCACCAGATATTTCTAAGGGTGGCCATCCAGTTGAAGGGTCAACTGGAACATTTCCAGTTCCAGGCTCTACCCTTTGGCCTTTCCATGGCCCCAAGGGTGTTTTTTAAAATTGGTGGCGGAAATAGCAGCCCACATAAGGGAAAAAGACATTCTCTTCGTCCCTTACCTGGACGACTTCTTAATAGTAGGTCAGACAGAAGAAGCGTGCATCTCGGCGGTATCAGAAATCCGGGCTATCCTGAACAGGTTAGGGTGGATAATAAACGAGAAGAAGTCAAGACCCCGTCCATCGAAAATGCAGACCTTCTTAGGCCTAATACTGGACTCTTCTCTCCAGAAAACCTTTTTACCTGCAAACAAGGTAAATGTTGTCCAGAGCAAGATCCGAAATCTAACCCAGGGACCGGTTACTTCAATAAGGATAGCAATGTCGGTCCTCGGCTCCCTCACATCCTGTATTCCGGGAGTAAGGTGGGCTCAGCTGCACTCCAGAGCTTTACAGTGGGAGATCTTGTCTGCTTGGAAGGAAAACCGGTCCTTAAACGCAAAAATTAAGGTCTCAGTCCAAACCTTACAGAGGCTATCATGGTGGCTGGATACGGAAAATCTCATCCAGGGGACCCCGTGGAAAACGGGCAGATTAGTGTGCCTGACTACGGATGCAAGCCCTTGGGGGTGGGGTGCCCACATTCAGGGAACTTCCTTCCAGGGTCGGTGGGACCCCCTACAAAAAGCAGAGTCCTCCAACCTGAAAGAGTTGATGGCAGTCGGCCTTGCGATGAGGGCCTCCCTTCCAAAGATAGAAGGAAAGGACCTGAGGATCCTTTCAGACAACAGGACTGTAGTCTCCTATTTGAACAGGCAGGGAGGGACAAGATGCAGGGCTCTTATGGAGGAAGCTTATGTCACTCTGAGTCTGGCAGAAAGGATATGCACCTCGATATCGGCAAATCAAAGGGTTTTGGAACCGCGCTGCTAGAGCCTATGTCTCCCGGTCAACAGTGGATAGCAAAAGGGTATCAGCCCCTCTCCTCGACACCCACAGGATCCGATCCTCCCCAGACCTCCTCCTCTGCAGGGTTTAAAGAAGATAGGCAGAATAGTGAAGCACCCTTGGCAATCTTTTTATAAAAGGTTTTATTCTACTCACAAAAGTCGGTAGACAAAAGGCATAAAATACAAATCAGTCGTCACGTTCCTGCCCGACCTGGGTTTCGCTGCCTCGCTTCTTCAGGGGCGATAACTGCGCATGCTTGCAGTCGGGCCTTTTAAATAGCCCAGCTGATCTCATTACATAAGCCGGTGTGGTTCCGGACCATATACAAAATTCCAAAAGCAACATTTCCAAATCATACATAATAAAATCACAATCAGTGATCCTTTAATACAATCACATCTAAAACATTAAAATAAAAATGAGAGAGGATTTTCTCTCCCTATTACCATTAAAAAAATGAGAGAGGGTTTTCTCTCCCTATTACCAATTCATATATATATATATATACCCTTTCGGGTTTCCGCCATTATATCTATTCAGTGCATATCTTTAGCATCCTTACAGAAATTCCTATCCCACGTCATAACCGTACCATCTAGTATCCTAAATAGTATCAACTTAAACTACAATATTGATAATACCGTCCCCTGGGCTCCGCCCACTCCTAGGACATTGTTCCTGTGTTCTCCACCCACTCCTGGAGCGTCATTCAGGTGTTCTCCACCCACTCCTGTAGCGTCAGTCAGGTGTTCTCGACCCCGCCTCCACCCCGACGTCCACATCACGAGACGCCACTGTCCATTAGAACAGTCAGGCCATCATGACGTCACTCAAAGGTCCTTAAGCGGCCAGGTAGAGAACAGCCGATCGACGCTACCGGTGAGAACACTTTATAATATACATGGTTTTAAATCAAATTCAATGTTCAGCCCACTGGGTTGTAGGGTCCCTAGCTGGTAGATCCACTCTACCTCTTTTCTGTTAATCTGTGCCAGCGAGTCCCCTCCACGCCAGTGCGGCTTAACAGTTTCCACACCAGCAAATTTTAAACCCTGCGGATTTTTTCCATGCATCAGTTTAAAATGTGCTGATACACTGTGGGTCATCGGGCCTTTCTTGATGTTCCGTAGGTGTTCTTGTATCCTAACCTTCAACTTCCTAACTGTCCTACCCACGTACTGGAGCCCGCAAGGGCACTCCAGTACGTATATGATGCCCTCATTTTCGCACGAGCAATTGCTTCTTATGCGAAATTCAACCCCATTCTTTTTAGATACCATATGGTTAATATTTCTCTGCCGTTCTTTTGAATTCCGATTTTTACAACCTGCACAAAATCCGCACCAGGTAAATTTTCCTCCTTCTTTTTTCACCTTTATATTCACTGGGGGAATGGCGCTGTGTATGAGTTTTTCTCTAATACTAGCCGCTTTTTTGAAAATAAAAGAGGGATTCGCCGGTATTATTTTTCCTATTGTTGGATCGTTTTTTAATACTCCCCAGTTCTTTTTCACCATTCTCTTGATATTATCAGACATGGAGCAAAACTTGGTCACAAATGAAAACCTATAATCCCTTTCCACCTTTTCCACTTTTCCTTTCATATGTTCCTTTCTTCCCCCTTTTTCTATCTCCACATTTTGTATGCACACATCTAGATTGGCCTCATCATACCCTCTTTCCACAAATCTGTTTTTTAACACCCCACATTGTGTTCTATAGTCACTCACTTCTGTACAATTACGGGCCATCCTCTTGAACTGACCTTTCGGTATGTTCCTGAGCCATGGGCCGTAATGACAGCTCTTCATGTCGATGTAGGAATTCACATCTGTTTCTTTAAAGTATGAACTTGTTAAGAAGCGGCCATCTTCCATCCGGATACACAAATCCAACAAATTGACACTAATATTACTGATTTCCCCCACAAATAGTAGGTTCCAATCATTGTTGTTCAGCTGAGAGATAAAGGACTCGAGTCCCTCTCTCCCTCCTTCCCACACTAGGAGACAGTCATCGATATCGGCAGTCCACATCAGAGGGGTAGAAAACAGACAGGCGGATTTCCTGAGCCGCCATACCCTGTCCCAGGGGGAATGGTCCCTAGACCCCATTGTTTTTCAGAGGATAGTAGATCTTTGGGGTTCCCCTGAAATCGACTTATTTGCTACCTATTCAAACAAGAAGGTGACAAATTTCTATTCCCTAAGCAGAGCGGGATCCCCCTGTGGGATAGACGCCCTGACACAGGAGTGGAATTTCCGCCTGGCTTATGCCTTTCCCCCTCTTCCCCTGATTCCCCGAGTTTTACGGAAAATCAGGGAAGAGCGGGCCACAGTAATCCTGATTGCTCCCTTCTGGCCCAGGAGGTCCTGGTTCACGGGACTCCAGACCATGTCGATTGCCGATCCCTGGGTGCTTACGACGGTCCGGGGCCTTCTGAGCCAGGGACCAGTGAGGCATCCAGCTGTAGACAGTCTACACTTAACGCCCTGGATTTTGAGAGGTGGTTATTAGAAAAGGAAGGGTTCTCAAATGCCTTGGTTTCTACCCTGCTAAAAAGTAAAAAAGAGGTTGCAGTAAGGATCTATAGCAGAGTTTGGCACAAGTTCTTAGATTTTGCCCAGATCCAGTTAAGGAACCTGCCTATGGTTGCTCCTTTGCATTCTATCCTTGAGTTTCTCCAGAAAGGTCTAGAAATGGGTCTATCAGTCAGTACCCTGAAAGTTCAGGTCTCTGCCCTGTCGGTTCTTTTTAATCAGAACATAGCTAGTAGCCCTTGGGTTTCCATGTTTTTTAGAGCTGTGGAGAGGTCTTCCTTAGTGGTAGCTCCAAAAGCCCCCCTGGAGTCTAGAGGTGGTATTAAAGGCTTTAACTGGGCCCCCCTTTGAGCCCATTGATTCTATTTCAATTAAGCACCTTACCCTAAAGCTATCCGTTCTGATAGCCTTGACTTCTGCTCGTAGGATTGGTGAGATCCAAGCTATCTCCATCAACCCTCCGTATACCTTAATTTTAGAGGACAAAGTTATCATCCGTCCTGACCCGGCTTTTCTTTCAAAAGTCGCCACCAAATTCCACCGCTCTCAGGAGAATGTTCTTCCTACTCTCTGTCAAAATCCTTCCTCTGAGGAAGAAGAATCTCTCCACTGTCTAGATGTCAAGAGAGCCCTTTTGGCCTATCTGTCCTCTACTTCTTCCTGGCGGAAATCTTCCTCACTCTTCCTACAGTTTCAAGGGAGGAACAAAGGTTCTGCTGCCTCAAAGAGTTCTATATCTCGGTGGGTCGTGTCGGCCATCTCCTTATCCTACCTTTCCTCCGGGTTATCTCCCCAGGGGGGTCTGAGGACCCACTCGACCAGGGCGGTGGCTGCTTCCTGGGCTGAGAGGTCTTTTGTTCCAATTGAGAAAATTTGTGAGGCAGCAACCTGGTCTTCCCCTTTAACCTTTTTTAGGCACTATAGGTTGAACTTGAACTCTTCTGGTGATCCTTCCTTTGGTAAAGGGGTTCTTCTCTCTACTTTCCACCCTTAAGGATAACTCTAGTAAATCTCCGGTGGTGCTGTCATGGGCGATAGGAAAAAATTGTATTACTTACCGGTAATTTGATTTTACAGAGCCCATGACAGCACCCTGGGTTTTCCCTCCCTGGTGGTTCTTCTATACTGCACGGGTGTTGCAAAAAAATAATAAAAAATAATAAGATATATTCCTTGTATACAAATTGCATGTCTAATTCATGTGGCGGCCTTCCTCCGGTACGTGGAAAACTCACTGAAGAGGAGGAGTATGCCCGCCCGTTTTATTCTGCAGGTTTCCTGTCTCTGTGGGGCGGATCCTCCTCTCTCCAGTGGTGCTGTCATGGGCTCTGTAAAATCAAATTACCGGTAAGTATTATAGGGACGATATCAAAAATATTCAGACGATAACGATATTAAAAATTTTATCGCGATAACGATATATATCGCGATAAATACCCGTTTTAAAGAAAAAAACACAAGGAGACGTTATACTGTATGGGGGGCCACAAGAAGACGTTATACTGTATGGGGGCAGCCTCAAGGAGACGTTATACTGTATGGGGGCAGCCTCAAGGAGACGTTACACTGTATGGGGGCAGCCTCAAGGAGACGTTATACTGTATGGGGGGCCACAAGGATACGTTACACTGTATGGGGGCCACAAGGAGACGTTACACTGTATGGGGGCAGCCTCAAGGAGACGTTACACTGTATGGGGGCAGCCACAAGGAGACGTTATACTGTATGGGGGCAACCACAAGGAGACGTTATACTGTATGGGGGCTGCCACAAGGAGACGTTATACTGTATGGGGGCAGCCACAAGGAGACGTTACACTGTATGGGGGCCACAAGGAGACGTTACACTGTATGGGGGCAGCCTCAAGGAGACGTTACACTGTATGGGGGCAGCCTCAAGGAGACGTTATACTGTATGGGGGCAGCCTCAAGGAGACGTTACACTGTATGGGGGCCACAAGGAGACGTTATACTGTATGGGGGCAGCCACAAGGAGACGTTATACTGTATAGGGGCAGCCACAAGGAGACGTTATACTGTATGGGGGCAGCCACAAGGAGACGTTATACTGTATGGGGGCAGCCACAAGGAGACGTTATACTGTATGGGGGCAGCCACAAGGAGACTTTATACTAAATGGGGGCAGCCACAAGGAGACGTTATACTGTATGGGGGCAGCCACAAGGAGACGTTATACTGTATGGGGGCAGCCACAAGGAGACGTTATACTGTATGGGGGCAGCCACAAGGAGACGTTATACTGTATGGGGGCAGCCACAAGGAGACTTTATACTAAATGGGGGCAGCCACAAGGAGACGTTACACTGTATGGGGGCCACAAGGAGACGTTACACTGTATGGGGGCAGCCTCAAGGAGACGTTACACTGTATGGGGGCAGCCTCAAGGAGACGTTATACTGTATGGGGGCCACAAGGAGACGTTATACTGTATGGGGGCAGCCACAAGGAGACGTTATACTGTATGGGGGCAGCCACAAGGAGACGTTATACTGTATGGGGGCAGCCACAAGGAGACGTTATACTGTATGGGGGCAGCCACAAGGAGACGTTATACTGTATGGGGGCTGCCACAAGGAGACGTTATACTGTATGGGGGCAGCCACAAGGAGACGTTACACTGTATGGGGGCCACAAGGAGACGTTACACTGTATGGGGGCAGCCTCAAGGAGACGTTACACTGTATGGGGGCAGCCTCAAGGAGACGTTATACTGTATGGGGGCAGCCTCAAGGAGACGTTACACTGTATGGGGGCCACAAGGAGACGTTATACTGTATGGGGGCAGCCACAAGGAGACGTTATACTGTATGGGGGCAGCCACAAGGAGACATTATACTGTATAGGGGCAGCTACAAGGAGACGTTATACTGTATGGGGGCAGCCACAAGGAGACGTTATACTGTATGGGGGCAGCCACAAGGAGACGTTATACTGTATGGGGGCAGCCACAAGGAGACTTTATACTAAATGGGGGCAGCCACAAGGAGACGTTATACTGTATGGGGGCAGCCACAAGGAGACGTTATACTGTATGGGGGCAGCCACAAGGAGACGTTATACTGTATGGGGGCAGCCACAAGGAGACGTTATACTGTATGGGGGCAGCCACAAGGAGACTTTATACTAAATAGGGGCAGCCACAAGGAGACGTTACACTGTATGGGGGCCACAAGGAGACGTTACACTGTATGGGGGCAGCCTCAAGGAGACGTTACACTGTATGTGGGCAGCCTCAAGGAGACGTTATACTGTATGGGGGCCACAAGGAGACGTTATACTGTATGGGGGCAGCCACAAGGAGACGTTATACTGTATGGGGGCAGCCACAAGGAGATGTTATACTGTATGGGGGCAGCCACAAGGAGATGTTATACTGTATGGGGGCAGCCACAAGGAGATGTTATACTGTATGGGGGGCCACAAGGAGACGTTATACTGTATGGGGGGCCACAAGGAGACGTTATACTGTATGGGGGCAGCCACAAGGAGACGTTATACTGTATGGGGGCAGCCACAAGGATACGTTACACTGTATGGGGGCAGCCTCAAGGAGACGTTATACTGTATGGGGGCAGCCACAAGGAGACGTTATACTGTATGGGGGCAGCCACAAGGAGACGTTATACTGTATGGGGGCAGCCACAAGGAGACGTTATACTGTATGGGGGCAGCCACAAGGAGACGTTATACTGTATGGGGGCAGCCACAAGGAGACGTTATACTGTATGGGGGCAGCCACAAGGAGACGTTATACTGTATGGGGGCAGCCACAAGGAGACGTTATACTGTATGGGGGCAGCCACAAGGAGACGTTATACTGTATGGGGGCAGCCACAAGGAGACGTTATACTGTATGGGGGCAGCCACAAGGAGACGTTATACTGTATGGGGGCAGCCACAAGGAGATGTTATACTGTATGGGGGGCCACAAGGAGACGTTATACTGTATGGGGGGCCACAAGGAGACGTTATACTGTATGGGGGGCCACAAGGAGACGTTATACTGTAGGGGGGGCCACAAGGAGACGTTATACTGTATGGGGGCCACAAGGAGCGCAGCCGCAAGGAGACATTACATACAGTATGGGGGCAGCTGCGCCTGCAGCAGCCACAAAAGGAGACATTACTTAGTTAGAGTATGGGGCTGGGGGGCAGCAGCTGCCCCCCCCCCCATGTCTTATGGCCACTTGTGTGACTGTGACTTGTCACCTGCCTGCCAGGCTGCCACCACCATAATTCTTTCTTGTTGGTCATGCTCATCATGTCATGGGGGAGCCGGGAGGTACTGGAGGGAGTCGAGGGACTCATGATGGCTCACTGCGGAGCATGCAGCCACTGGCAGGCATGAAGGACTGAGTGGGCTGTGGGCCAAGACATATAACTGGGGTAATAGGCAGAGTGGACTGGAGTGACATTACAAACCTTTTACCACTCGCTGCTGTAGTCTGTATGTACTGCGCTGCTCTAGTCTCAGCCTGGGGGGCGTCACCTGATTCCGACGTTAGACGTCGGTCGGTGGGCGGAGACAGTCACAGCACATTCAGAGCAAGCAGGAAGAGCCGCTGGTAGATATAGATAATGATGGGGGAGGGCAGCGGCGCCGCGGACTCAGTTTTTAAAGCTGTGACGTCACAAAATATATCGCCGTTTTTTTAATATCGCGGTATATCGAAAAACCGGTATATCGCCCAACCCTAGTAAGTAATACCATTTTTCAAATAATATTTGATTATATTATATTCGCTATCGCTCTCCCTAATTTAAATAAAGCGGGTAACGTAAACGTGCGTGAAAAAGCGTCTGACATAATTTACAGTATTAGAACCGCCCAGTGACCAGTGTGAACTACCCTTCATCAAGCATTCATCACTAGTTGAACTTTGTAAGTAAAATGAATACAATGGCTACTGGAAGTACGTCAAAGTTCAGACACACATTTGAGAAAGATGAGGACAACATCATATTAACTGTAAGTAATATTCTCTTAAAGCATATATGTTGTTTTTGTACATATTGCATGCAGCACAATGATTCTGAAGATCACGAATTCTGAAATATTTGTCTCTTCAATCAGAGTTATATGCCAAATATGGAGTGCGGCATAAAATACCAGCCATCCCAAAAAAATTGTGTGGCATCAAGAGGCTAAACTATGATCGAGTAGTAGAGTACAGTTCAAGATTTTGCCCAGGTACAATGCTTAGATGAATTTGGTCCCTCTCTCTACAACACTCTGTAATGTATATATACAGTAATGCTGCTAATCTGTACAGATGTAGTAGGGTTAACACACTACCTCTTAAATCAAATGTATTAATTTATCACGTTTTCTTGAAACACAATCCATAAAAAAACAAAAATCTTGATGCATAGCATTTCATTTAGTTTACATAACATGTCTCATAAAGCATGTGTGTTAACTTTACCACATCTGTATTTTAATCTTGTTACGGATATCTTACACTCCAGCTGAGTAAATCCGTACAGCGTCTGCCAAAAATCAAGTAAATCCGAAGGTGTTGTGAATATATAGCTCCCAATCCCCCACAAACAGGATCCAGGACTTCCGGAAGGGGGTAAAAACGATCAACTTTATTGATGGCCACAGCTCAGCCTTTTATCAAGTCCTCCAGCAAGGGTTACTCCCACGGGGCCCTTGTGGGGAACAGGCACACAAAATACAGTGATCAATCAATATACAGTAAGATATAACACACTCCCACATGAACAGTAAAATCTCTCCTCTCTATCCTGGAGATAATTGGATAAAGGGGCCGGACATAGTTTCATGCGGTCGATGACTAAGACCATTGTGTTTGCTAAATGTATCACAGGCAATATCCATTGTGTTTGTGGATTGTGTCACTGGCAATATCCATTGTGTTCGCTAATGTCCATTGTGTTCGCTAACTGCGTCACAGGCACATAAGGTTGTTTTTGTACATTTAAAGGGCAAAATAGGGTTAACTACATGAACAGCAGACGAAATACAAGAATCTGGGCATTCATAAAACAGGGGTTTTGTCACAATTTTTTTTTCAAATGATTACTTAATACAGGTTTTGACATGTACAAAATCATCCGGTCACGTCTTACATCTCTCACTCGCTGTGATTGTATACATATATAGAGTTATACACACAGCGCGGGACCCATGTATGATGTCACCGGATGATTTTACACATTTCCCACACACAAATATATATACATGTCTCGTTGTTTATATATACACATCAACAGCAAACATCTTTCAGTATTCTAGTGAAAGGACCCGTCCATTACATACATCCCCCTCGTAATTTGCATGGGATTACAGAGTGTATATATATATATATATATATATATATATATACATATACATACACACACACACCAGTAAATTCACCTCATAAACCAATAATTCAATGCTATATGAGAGGTTAAGATTTTAAAAGGGGGAAGGTATGGGAGATCAGACATTAGTGATGTAAACTGTTGATTTTACATGGAAGACTAACATTAACCGCTGAATAGACCTGCGATAAACTGTGGATAAATAGAATTTAACAATCAAGTCTGCTCACCAGTCACCACCTATCGGCAAGCGAGTTTAAACCCCCTTCTAATAAGTGACTCTGACAACTAAGTCAACAGGGAGGGAGGGCGGGCAGGCTGCAGATCATGAATATGTGGCTTGGCAGACAGTATAACGCTGGAAGCCACCAAAAGTAACTTACCCAACATAACATCATCCAATTATCCCGTATCTAATTGCAGAACTGTTGTTTAGTTCCCCAAACAGTCAATAACCCAGCCACAATACCCTATAGCACATACTCCTAAAAAATTCCCGTGTTAGCTCATCGTACCTTGTAACTTCGACTAGTTCTACCCATCTAGAACACTGGTTTTGGCATATTATAAAACCACAAATTGAGGAAAATACACCATGTGTATAATCATAATCCCAAGCAGATTAATACATCTCTGAATTTGGTCTGGTAGGGGCCCATTCCTGGGAGCAAATTCCTGCTGCACACTTAGAACCTCCTGCTAGCTGTCGTGCTGAGTTAGGCCGAGCTATGTGTAGGCCTTATACTGGACCCTTAGCATCTATCTGCTGCTGATGCTGAAGTCTGTCCTGACCCTGATGACTCATGTGTGGGCCTTATACTCCACCGTTTCCAATACTTGCTGTTGTAGTTCCTAACACTGCTGAGTTACAGTTGTGTTCAAAATTATTCAACTCCCACTGAAATTGAGTGTTTTGGCCAGTTTGACATTGATTTTGATCATTTCAGTCATCTTGTTTACAATTAAATCAAAGAGGCACTTGTAAGTCAGACAAATATAACATAACATTTATAATGAAATAACCACAAATGTCTTTTCTGTGCTCACATCATTATCAGTTTTATTCAACCCCCAAGTGACATTCAATGTTAGTACTTAGTACAACATCCTTTTCCAGTTATAACAGCTTTTAAACGTGAAGCATAGCTTGACACAAGTGTCTTGCAGCGATCTACGGATATCTTCGCCCATTCTTCATGGGCAAAAGCCTCCAGTTCAGTCACATTCTTAGGCTTGCCCGCTGCAACTGCTTTCTTTAAGTCCCACCAGAGGTTCTCAATCGGATTTAAGTCTGGTGACTGCGATGGCCACTTCAAAATGTTCCAGCCTTTAATCTGCAACCATGCTCTAGTGGACTTGGAGGTATGCTTGGGATCATTGTCCTGTTGAAAGGTCCAACGTCTCCCAAGCCTCAGGTTTGTGACGGACTGCATCACATTTTCATCCAATATCTCCTGGTACTGAAGAGAATTCATGGTACCTTGCACACGCTGAAGCTTCCCTTTACCTGTAGAAGCAAAACAGCCCCAAAGCATGATTGACCCCCCGCCATGCTTTACAGTAGGCAAGGTGTTCTTTTCTTCATAGGCCTTGTTCTTCCTCCTCCAAACATAGCGTTGATCCATGGGCCCAAACAGTTCTAATTTTGTTTCATCAGTCCACAGAACACTATCCCAAAACTTTTGTGGTTTGTCCACATGACTTTTGGCATACTGCAGTCGACTCTTCTTATTCTTTGGAGACAGCAAGGGGGTGCGCCTGGGAATTCTGGCATGGAGGCCTTCATTACGCAGTGTGCGCCTTATTGTCTGAGCTGAAACGTCAGTACCCACATCTGACAAATCTTTTTTCAGTTCCTCAGCAGTCACACAGGGACTTTTCTCCACTTTGCGCTTCAGGTAGCGCACAGCAGTCGAAGTCAGCATCTTCCTTCTGCCACGACCAGGTAGCGTTTCAACAGTGCCCTTTGCCTTGAATTTGTAAATGATGTTTCCTATGGTGTCTCTTGGTATGTTTAACATCTTTGCAATCTTCTTATAGCCATTGCCCTTCCTGTGAAGAGAAATCACCTCTTCTCTTGTCTTCCTCGACCAATCTCTTGACTTAACCATGTTTGTAAACACACCAGTAAATGTCTAGAAGGAGCTGAGTATCACAGTAAATCTGCCTAATTGGTGCTTATTATGCTTGATTGCTGCTCCTTGACATCCACAGGTGTTTTAAATACCTGATCGAAAACACTTGAATGAACCTCTGTTCTTAAGAGTGGTAGTCTTTAAGGGGTTGAATAATTGTGTCAATGAAGAAATCACAAAATAAACATTTAATACTGTATTACAAAAACAATTGATGTCATTTTAGTTGCATTTGGTTCTTTAAAAAGTCCTTGTAAGATTTCATTCTGAACACAATTACAAATGTACACTAAATTCCCTAAAACCCTTTACAGCATTGGGGGTTGAATAATTTTGAACACAACTGTATGTGTGGACCGTATACTACAGTGTTACCATGTACCTAATGCTGTCTGTCCTGACCCTGGAATAAAGGGGCCTGTGGGGGTCAGCTCTTTTTTGGGGGTTGCAACCACACACGTCTTCACGGACACCAAGTTTTAAGGTCCAAACATTGCTTTTATTTGGCACCTCAGCAAAAACAAAACATAATACAAAACAAACACCTGCCCGGCTGGGCTCTAACTAAACATATAATAAGCTGACTCACTTACAGTATACCTCACAGTTCACACACTGTTTTAGGTGCGGCTTTCATAGCCAGTAGTCCAGCTCACTTCCAGGCTGTAACAAAGTCAGTCTAAACAATCTCCCAGCCTCTTGGTCCCTCAGCCTTGCCCAGCTGAGACCACATTCACAGAGCCATCAGGCCTCTGTCCACGGGCAATACACTCCCCCCTTACTGACACCTTGGGAGGTGCTTTATGCCAGCCCTAGTACCTCCAGCTGGTCTCACCTGTGGTGGAATAGGGGTGTGGATCACACTATCCACCCCTTCCTTGCCTCTAACCTGTGTGAGATCTGTCACTTTCTCACAGGCCTTACAACAAACTTATAAAATTACATTATAAAAAATGAAAGCACGCGTTATCAAACTGAAAAAATTTAATTATAACAAAAATAAGAAAAAAAGCCTCTAGGGCAACTTTTTGAGCTCCAATAAAATGTTGTCCATTTTTTGTAATTGGAGAAGGTGCTTTTCCTCCATTTCCCGCACCTTCTTATTGACGCGATGCTGCAATTCTTTGAGTTCCACCACGTCATTAATGAATTCTCTTTTGCTATCTTCTAAGTGCTTTATGCACTTGTTCACTACTGGAAAAAAAATAAATAGATATTTACGTTAATTATATTTTGGTTTTCTTAGTGATAGTTCGGATAGAGTATAATGTTATTTATTTGGTTAGTTAATAGTTTTTCAGTAGTTTACAGAGTATGTTGCATTTTTTTTATTTTCCTATTACACTAGTTTCTGTTGTCCCCTCATTGTTGCCACTTTTAACCACTTCACGGCCGGCCATTAAGAGTAGGCCTCAGCGGGACGTGATTTGAGGGAGAGGGACCGTCTATTACGGACCAACAGACACCCTGCCCCGAGGCATAAACGTTTATGAACAGTGGTGCAAATGCTGCTCATCTAAACAGGCAGCCATGTTAACTAAGGGCTGCTATTTTTCAGATTCATTACACATGTGCATTTTAGCTCCGGAGATGCAGGGTGGGGGGGTGGATCGTGGGATGCTTGTGAAT
The DNA here is from genome assembly GCF_905171765.1 of Bufo bufo. NCBI lineage: Eukaryota > Metazoa > Chordata > Amphibia > Anura > Bufonidae > Bufo > Bufo bufo. The sequence continues at coordinate 65,544,204 of NC_053398.1, read as the reverse complement.
ATGTTATGTATACCAAATTATAGTAATGTGTGCACATATTTACCCTCCCGGTGGGGGGTGTAGACCACCTCTTCCTCCTCTTCTGGAACTGGTGGCTGGGAAGTTCCGGCCTCCTCCTCTGTCGCCTCTGTCTCGCAAACATCTTGGGAGGTAGTGGCCTCCACATTTTCTCCCTCCTCCTGCTCCTCACACTCCTCCTCCATGGGCACCTCCTCTGATTTTTATTTTTTTATGGTGGCGGACGGAGGGAACGGGTTGACCTGTAATAATGACACAATGTTAAGAATTTTGACAACTCAGAAATCATAAAGGTAAAGATCAAGAAATTCCTATATGGAGGAATCTGCATGGGATTATGAATTATACCAATAGTGGATTTGCCTCATTTTGTTGGTAAAAAAAAGTGTTATAGATGGGTAGAACTAGTTTAAGTTACAAGGTAGGATGAGGTAACATGGGATTTGTTAGGAAGGTGCCCTATAGGGTATTGTGACTGTTCGGAAATTAGATTAGGGGTTATTGGATGGTGTTATGTTGGGTATATAATTTTTTGTGGTTGCCAGTGTTAGACTGTCTGCCAAGCCGCATTTTGAAGATCTGCTGCCAGCCCGCTCTGTTGATTTAGTTGTCACGGTAACTTTATAATTAGAAGGAGGCTTAAAGTCTCCCCTTTAACTGTGACTTTGACTGTGACCGCCCCTTTAACAGTGACTTTGATGGTGACCGCCCCTTTAACAGGGACTTTCACGGTAACCGACCCTTTAACTGTGAACTTCACAGCACCCGTCAGTTGGCAGTTAGGATTTAAGTGAAAGGCTGGCTTATATTGGATAATACAGGTCATTTTTTGGGAATATCTCGGGAACGGTACGTCGTAGAGAGCAGAGACCCCCGCAAGATTTCTTTCCAGGTAGCAAGGGATGTGTATACCAAGTTTTGTTGATATTGATGTTTGCGTTTTTGAGTTTTTGCGGAACATACACACATTTTATATATATATATATATATATATATATATATATACACACACACACACTGCTCAAAAAAATAAAGGGAACACTTAAACAACACAATGTAACTCCAAGTCAATCACACTTCTGTGAAATCAAACTGTCCACTTAGGAAGCAACACTGAGTGACAATCAATTTCACATGCTGTTGTGCAAATGGGATAGACAACAGGTGGAAATTATAGGCAATTAGCAAGACACCCCCAATAAAGGAGTGGTTCTGCAGGTGGTGACCACAGACCACTTCTCAGTTCCTATGCTTCCTGGCTGATGTTTTGGTCACTTTTGAATGCTGGCGGTGCTTTCACTCTAGTGGTAGCATGAGACGGAGTCTACAACCCACACAAGTGGCTCAGGTAGTGCAGCTTATCCAGGATGGCTCATCAATGCGAGCTGTGGCAAGAAGGTTTGCTGTGTCTGTCAGCGTAGTGTCCAGAGCATGGAGGTGCTACCAGGAGACAGGCCATTACATCAGGAGACGTGGAGGAGGCCGTAGGAAGGCAACAACCCAGCAGCAGGACCGCTACTTCCGCCTTTGTGCAAGAAGGAACAGGAGGAGCACTGCCAGAGCCCTGCAAAATGACCTCCAGCAGGCCACAAATGTGCATGTGTCTGCTCAAACGGTCAGAAACAGACTCCATGAGGGTGATATGAGGGCCCGACGTCCACAGGTGGGGGTTGTGCTTACAGCCCAACACCGTGCAGGACATTTGGCATTTGCCAGAGAACACCAAGATTGGCAAATTCGCCACTGGCGCCCTGTGCTCTTCACAGATGAAAGCAGGTTCCCACTGAGCACATGTGACAGACGTGACAGAGTCTGGAGACGCCGTGGAAAACGTTCTGCTGCCTGCAACATCCTCCAGCATGACCGGTTTGGCATTGGCTCAGTAATGGTGTGGGGTGGCATTCCTTTGGAGGGCCGCACAGCCCTCAATGTGCTCGCCAGAGGTAGCCTGACTGCCATTAGGTACCGAGATGAGATCCTCAGATCCCTTGTGAGACCATATGCTGGTGCTGTTGGCCCTGGGTTCCTCCTAATGCAAGACAATGCTAGACCTCATGTGGCTGGAGTGTGTCAGCAGTTCCTGCAAGACGAAGGCATTGATGCTATGGACTGGCCCACCCGTTCCCCAGACCTGAATCCAATTGAGCACATCTGGGACATCATGTCTCGCTCTATCCACCAACGTCACGTTGCACCACAGACTGTCCAGGAGTTGGCAGATGCCTTAGTCCAGGTCTGGGAGGAGATCCCTCAGGAGACCGTCCGCCACCTCATCAGGAGCATGCACAGGCGTTGTAGGGAGGTCATACAGGCACGTGGAGGCCACACACACTACTGAGCCTCATTTTGACTTGTTTTAAGGACATTACATCAAAGTTGGATCAGCCTGTAGTGTGTTTTTCCACTTTAATTTTGAGTGTGACTCCAAATCCAGACCTCCATGGGTTGAAAAATTTGATTTTCATTTTTTTATTTTTGTGTGATTTTGTTGTCAGCACATTCAACTATGTAAAGAACAAAGTATTTCAGAAGAATATTTAATTAATTCAGATCTAGGATGTGTTATTTTTGTGTTCCCTTTATTTTTTTGAGCAGTGTATGTATATATATATATATATATATATATATATATATAATATCTTGAATCCCATGCAAATTGTGTGGGGGATGTATGTAATAGTCGGGGACTTTGACCGGAATACTGAATGATGTTTGCAGTTTATGTAGATATAAACAAAAATTCCTATATATATATATATATATATATATATATATATATTTATGTGTGTGTGAAACGTATGAAATCATACGATGACATCATACATCAGTACCGCGCTGTGTGTATAACAATATATATACAATCTCAGCGAGGTAGAGATGTATGATGTAACCGGAAGGATTTGTACATGTCACACCAGGTATTAAGTAATAATTTAAAAAGGGATGAAATATGGATGTAGTAGAGTTAACACACATGCTTTATGAGACGTGTTATATAAACTTAATGCAATTAAATACGTTAAGATATTTTATAAAATGGCTTTTTGTTTCAAGATTACCTGATGAGTCAAGAAATTTGAGTTAAAAGGTTGTGTGTTAACCATACTACATCTGTACGGATTAGCAGCATAACTGAATATATACATTACTAAGTGTTGTAGAGAGAGATACAAAATTCATGTAAGCATTGTAACTGGGCATAATCTTTTACTATAATCTTCGACCCGATCTGGGTGTAGGCGCTTCAGATCGCAATACTTTTTTTTGAATGGCCTTGTGGTCGTGCCATATGCCACTTTTTAATTTTAATTCGGCCAGGACAAACCGTACGATAGCCTCTTTTTCAACCCTTTTCCGGGTCCATGGATATCCCCGCTCCAAAAAGCGCTGAAAGATAAAGATGAAAGCATAAAAGCAGAATTTATTATGCAAATATAAATATTAGCTTTAATGTTACCGTTAAAAGATCGGATTGTATTGCGATTATATGTATGGCTGACGCCCTCTGACACCTTCTCCCCTGCTGCACTCTCTTATAGTGGATTTCATTTTACTCACACCCCCCTCCCCGACTGCAAACATAGTGGAGGAGTTGGTCTTCTCCTATCAGACACCTGCTCCTACAGCCCAACTCCACTGCCACCCTCCATTACGCTCACCTCATTTGAAGTACACTCTGTTCGCATCTACTCTCCCTCCAACATTCAAGTAGCCGTCATTTACCGCCCCCGAGGCCCAGCCACCATCTTTCTTGACCACTTTAACACCTGGCTACTACATTTTCTTTCTGCCGACATCCCCACTATCATCATGGGTGACTTCAACATCCCTATTGACACATGCCACTCGGCCGCCTCTAAACTCCTGTCACTCTCTTCCTCCTTCGGCCTATCACAGTGGTCTTGAGCTCCCACCCAGAGAGATGGTCACACTCTGGATCTGATCTTTACCCGCCTCTACTCCCTATCTAACCTTTCTAATTCGCCTCTCCCCCTATCCGACCACAACCTACTCACCTTCTCTTCATTGGTCTCTTCTGATGCTCCCCCGGTCCACACACTAGCACACCCCCGCAGGAACCTTAACCACCTCCGGACCGCTGTACGCACAGACGCGTCCTGGAGGTGGTTGTTTCATTCCGAGTGGACGCGCCGGCGCGTCTTCTCGCGAGACGCGAGATTTCGGTCACAGCCGGCCCGCGCATGCGCATCGCGGGCCGGCAAAAGTTCGAGGAGAGTTGCATCAGCAACCTGCCAGCCAATGATCGTCGCTGGCAGGTTGCTGATTTTTAAAAAATCGAATCACAAACCAGATAACAGATCATATTAGTAAATATGATCTGTTATATGGCTTCTCTGCTCCTGTGCTGGTCCTTTTCGTCGGTTGGATCCAGCACAGGAGCAGACTTCACAGTGAGTACACCAAACAGCACACCTTAGCCCCAGATCACCCCCCTGCACCCCAATTAACCCTTTGATCACCCCTTTGATCGCCCCTGTCAATCACTAGTGAAAGGAAAAAAAGTGATCAGTGTAAACTGTCACTTTTTTTTTTTCACTGGTATTGGCTGTTAGGTTTTAGGGATAGTTTAGGCCCCTTGGTTAGGTAGTTAGCGTCAGTTAGCGCCCACCCCACCGCACCGCAGTCACTTTTATTCGCTGATTAGCGTATCGCTAATCAGCATTTGTACTTTTATAGTATCTGTAAGTGATCAAAACTGATCACGGTCAGATCTATAATAGTATTAGTGTCACTTTAGTTCGCCCTCCACCCAAAACGCAGTGTTTGCCCGATCAGGCCTGATCGGTCGCCCACACGTGCGTTCACCCACGCCCGCCCCACCGCAGTGACAAAAAATTATTATTTTTTGATCACTGCACATTCACTTTACACGCACTGCGGCGATAAAAAAATCAGTTTTGATATTTTTTATCAACCGCAGCGGCCTCCGGTACTTCGCTAGCCTCCCCTTTGTAAGACAGGTTTGCTTTTTTTCTTGGGTAGTCTCAGGGAATACCCCTAAATTTAGTAGTCCAAAATGTCAAACAGGGGGTATTCTTCTGAAGAGGCCTACAGGATTCTGACCCAGTCGGATGAGGAGTGGGAACCCTCATCTGACGAATCTAGCGGGTCAGAATATGAACCTGTAGAAAGCAGTGGCTCTCTGACCCAAAGTTCGGACGAGGAGGTTGAGGTCCCTGGCAGCACCAGGCGTACCCGGCCCCGTGTCGCTAGACCACAGGTTACGCAGGATCCGCTTCAAGAGCAGCAGAGTGGGGCTGTCGCTGCCGGATCACGTGGTGAGGCATACACCAGCAGCGCAGCCCTTCCTGGACCTAGTACCAGCACTGCCGTACAACCTGGTGAAGTAGCGAGCACCAGAAGGGCAGTTGAAGCTGGTACGGTGGCACGTGCAGTAGTTACCCCGTCGCAGCCACCGCGCAGACAGGCCCGTAGACCCCCTAGAGTCCCTGAGGTGCTGGCAAACCCTGATTGGCAGTCACCAACTTCAGCCGCACCTGTAGTTCCCCCTTTCACCGCCCAGTCTGGAGTTCGGGTTGAGACGGCTCAAATCGCTTCGGCCCTGGGATTTTTTGAGCTGTTCTTGACTGCGGAGCTCTTGGACTTAGTCGTGGCAGAGACCAACCAATATGCCACACAATTTATAACCGCAAACCCGGAAAGCTATTATGCCCAGCCTTTCCGGTGGAAACCAGTCCAAGTTTCCGAACTTAAAATTTTTCTGGGCCTTCTCCTCAACATGGGCCTGACAAAAAAGCATGAATTGCGGTCATATTGGTCCACGAACCCAATTCATCACATGCCCATGTTCTCTGCTGCTATGTCCAGGACACGATTTGAGACCATCCTGCGTTTTCTGCATTTTAGCGACAACACCACCTCCCGTCCCAGAGGCCACCCAGCTTTTGACCGGCTCCACAAAATTCGGCCCCTCATAGACCATTTCAACCAGAAATTTGCAGATTTGTATACCCCTGAGCAAAACATCTGCGTAGACGAGTCCCTAATACATTTTACCGGGCGCCTTGGCTTCAAACAATACATCCCAAGCAAGCGTGCCCGGTATGGGGTCAAATTGTATAAGCTCTGTGAAAGGGCCACAGGCTATACCCACAAATTTCGGATCTATGAGGGAAAAGATCAGACCCTGGAGCCGGTCGGTTGCCCTGACTACCTGGGGAGCAGTGGGAAGACAGTCTGGGACTTGGTGTCACCCTTATTCGGCAAGGGGTACCATCTTTATGTGGACAATTTTTACACAAGTGTGGCCCTCTTTAGGCATTTGTTTCTAGAACGGATTTGCGCCTGTGGCACCGCGCGAACTAGTCGCGTGGGCTTCCCCCAACGGCTTGTAACCACCCGTCTTGCAAGGGGGGAGAGGGCTGCCTTGTGTAACGAAGAACTGCTCGCGGTGAAATGGAGAGACAAGCGTGACGTTTACATGCTCTCCTCCATTCACGCAGACACGACAATCCAAATTGAAAGGGCAACCCGTGTCATTGAAAAGCCCCTCTCAGTTCACGACTATAATGCGCTCATGGGAGGGGTGGACTACAATGACCAGATGTTGGCTCCCTATTTAGTTTCCCGCAGAACCAGACGCTGGTATAAGAAGGTGTCTGTATATTTAATTCAATTGGCGCTGTACAATAGTTTTGTTTTCTACAGTAAGGCTGGGAGAACAGGATCCTTCCTCAAATTCCAGGAAGAGATCATCGCGAACCTCCTTTACCCAGGAGGTTCCGTGGCCCCATCCACCAGTGTAGTTAGCCGTCTACACGAGCGACATTTCCCCAGTGTCGTTGCTGGTACCTCAACCCAACCGCCACCCCGAAAAAAATGTCGTGTCTGTAGCAGGAGTGGAATAAGGCGTGACACCCGCTATTTCTGTCCTGACTGCCCTGACCACCCTGCCCTATGCTTAGGTGAGTGTTTCCGGAAGTACCACACACAGGTACACCTAGCATAGGGATTGCATCTCACAGGACAGGCACACAGGGCTATTAGGGCCCTTTTACTCACAGCTGCTGCAAACCTCTCCTTTCACCTGGGATAAAGTGCATAACGTACTTCGCCACATCTTTGGGCGATTTGCGCTTTGCACATTGTCCCATGGGGAAGGAGAGGTTTGTTCTATAAAGGTAAAAAAAACTAAACAAAAAAAAAATTACCGGTAAGTAAAAAAGTTACAAAAGTTAAAAAAAGTTAATATGTTCTGTTCTAAAGTTAATAAAGTTATTGCTTTGCGGCCTGGTTTTTTCTTTTTTTTTTTTTTTTTTTTACCTTTCAGGTGGACCAACCGATCGACTAGCTGCAGCACTGATGTGCATTCGGACAGAAGCATTGCGCTGCTGTCAGATTACACGCAAGTCGGTGTATGCGGCGCTGCAAGACGAGATTTCTCCTCTGCAGTAAAAGATACGTTTGCCGAGGCATATGAGCTGAGGAGGTGGCGGTGTTCATATACTTTGGCAAACACTTTGTATATATAAAAAAAAAAATCCCGGCAATGATTTATTCATCCACATCGATTGATGTGAATGGAGAAATCGGGTTTGCCAGGGCATACGAGCTAAGTGGGCATGGATGTTGGGCGGAGCTCCTATGTCCTGGCAGACGCCTTTCCCCTCCTTTTTCTTTTTTTGGCAGAGATTTTTTCATCCACATTGATTGATGCGAATGAAGAAATCTGTGCCGTTCATTTTTTTCTTTCAGCCCAGCGGCTGAACGGAAAAAAAAAATCTCATTACCTGTATGCTCAATATAAGGAGAATAGCAGAAACTCCTAATGCTGGGCATACATGTAATGATTGCGGAGACCCTCAAATGCCAGGGCAGTACAAACACCCCACAAATAACACCATTTTGGAAAGAAGACACCCCAAGGTATTCGCTGAGGGGCATATTGAGTCCATGAAAGATTGAAATTTTTGTCCCAAGTTAGCGGAAAGGGAGACTTTGTGAGAAAAAAAAATAAAAAAATCAATTTCCGCTAACTTGTGGCAAAAATTTTTTTTTTCTATGAACTCGCTATGCCCCTCATTGAATACCTTGGGGTGTCTTCTTTCCAAAATGGGGTCACATGTGGGGTATTTATACTGCCCTGGCATTTTAGGGGCCCCAAAGCGTGAGAAGAAGTCTGGTATCCAAATGTCTAAAAATGCCCTCCTAAAAGGAATTTGGGCCCCTTTGCCCACCTAGGCTGCAAAAAAGTGTCACACATGTGGTATCTCCGTATTCAGTAGAAGTTGGTGAATGTGTTTTGGGGTGTCATTTTACATATACCCATGCTGGGTGAGATAAATATCTTGGTCAAATGCCAACTTTGTATAACAAAATGGGAAAAGTTGTCTTTTGCCAAGATATTTCTCTCACCCAGCATGGGTATATGTAAAATGACACCACAAAACACATTCCCCAACTTCTCCCGAGTACGGCGATACCAGATGTGTGACACTTTTTTGCAGCCTAGGTGGGCAAAGGGGCCCACATTCCAAAGAGCACCTTTCGGATTTCACAGGTCATTTACCTACTTACCACACATTAGGGCCCCTGGAAAATGCCAGGGCAGTATAACTACCCCACAAGTGACCCTATTTTGGAAAGAAGACACCCCAAGGTATTCCGTGAGGGGCATGGCGAGTTCCTAGAATTTTTTATTTTTTGTCACAAGTTAGTGGAAAATTATGATTTTATTTTTATTTATTTTTTTTACATACAAAGTCTCATATTCCACTAACTTGTGACAAAAAATAAAAACTTCCATGAACTCACTATGCCCATCAGCGAATACCTTGGGGTCTCTTCTTTCCAAAATGGGGTCACTTGTGGGGTAGTTATACTGCCCTGGCATTCTAGGGGCCCAAATGTGTGGTAAGGAGTTTGAAATCAAATTCTGTAAAAAATGACGAGTGAAATCCGAAAGGTGCTCTTTGGAATATGGGCCCCTTTGCCCACCTAGGCTGCAAAAAAGTGTCACACATCTGGTATCTCCGTATTCAGTAGAAGTTGGGGAATGTGTTTTGGGGTGTCTTTTTACATATACCCATGCTGGGTGAGATAAATATCTTGGTCAAATGCCAACTTTGTATCAAAAAATGGGAAAAGTTGTCTTTTGCCAAAGTGACCCCATTTTGGAAAGAAGAGACCCCAAGGTATTCGCTGATGGGCATGGCGAGTTCATGGAAGTTTTTATTTTTTGTCACAAGTTAGTGAAATATGAGACTTTGTATGAAAAAAAAAAAAAAAAAAAAATCATCATTTTCCACTAACTTGTGACATAAAATAAAAAATTCTAGGAACTCGCCATACCCCTCACGGAATACCTTGGGGTGTCTTCTTTCCAAAATGGGGTCACTTGCGGGGTAGTTATACTGCCCTGGCATTCTAGGGGCCCAAATGTGTGGTAAGGAGTTTGAAATCAAATTCTGTAAAAAATGACGAGTGAAATCCGAAAGGTGCTCTTTGGAATATGGGCCCCTTTGCCCACCTAGGCTGCAAAAAAGTGTCACACATCTGGTATCTCCGTACTCAGTAGAAGTTGGGGAATGTGTTTTGTGGTGTCTTTTTACATATACCCATGCTGGGTGAGAGAAATATCTTGGCAAAAGACAACTTTTCCCATTTTTTTATACAAAGTTGGCATTTGACCAAGATATTTATCTCACCCAGCATGGGTATATGTAAAAAGACACCCCAAAACACATTCCCCAACTTCTACTGAATAAGGAGATACCAGATGTGTGACACTTTTTTGCAGCCTAGGTGGGCAAAGGGGCCCATATTCCAAAGAGCACCTTTCGGATTTCACTCGTCATTTTTTACAGAATTTGATTTCAAACTCCTTACCACACATTTGGGCCCCTAGAATGCCAGGGCAGTATAACTACCCCACAAGTGACCCCATTTTGGAAAGAAGAGACCCCAAGGTATTCGCTGATGGGCATAGTGAGTTCATAGAACTTTTTATTTTTTGTCACAAGTTAGTGGAATATGAGACTTTGTAATAAAAAAAAATAAAAAAAATCATCATTTTCCGCTAACTTGTGACAAAAAATAAAAAGTTCTATGAACTCACTATGCCCATCAGTGAATACCTTAGGGTGTGTACTTTCCGAAATGGGGTCATTTGTGGGGTGTTTGTACTGTCTGGCCATTGTAGAACCTCAGGAAACATGACAGGTGCTCAGAAAGTCAGAGCTGCTTCAAAAAGCGGAAATTCACATTTTTGTACCATAGTTTGTAAACGCTATAACTTTTACCCAAACCATTTTTTTTTACCCAAACATTTTTTTTTTATCAAAGACATGTAGGACAATAAATTTAGAGCAAAATGTATATATGGATCTTGTTTTTTTTGCAAAATTTTACAACTGAAAGTGAAAAATGTCATTTTTTTGCAAAAAAATTTCGTTAAATTTCGATTAATAACAAAAAAAGTAAAAATGTCAGCAGCAATGAAATACCACCAAATGAAAGCTCTATTAGTGAGAAGAAAAGGAGGCAAAATTCATTTGGGTGGTAAGTTGCATGACCGAGCAATAAATGGTGAAAGTAGTGTAGGTCAGAAGTGTAAAAAGTGGCCTGGTCTTTCAGGGTGTTTAAGCACTGGGGGCTGAGGTGGTTAAACATCTCGACTTCCGCTTGCTTTCTGACTCTCTTCTCCCACTCTCTACCATCTGTTCCCTCCAAGACCCACATGCTGCTACCACCCTATATAACACCACAATAAGTACAGCTCTGCACACTGTTGCCCCCCTCACACACAACAAAGCTGTTGCCCCCCTTGGCACACCAACCTGACCAAAAGACTCAGACAAGCTTCCAGGGCTGCTGAGCGGCAATGGAAGAAATCCCATTCTAAAGATCATTTCACCGCATACAAGCAATCCCTCCTCATATGCAAATCCTCACTCGCTGATGCAAAACAGGCCTACTTCTCATCTCTCATATCTTCCCTGTCCCACAGCCCTAAACAACTTTTTAGCACTTTTAACTCCCTTCTCCGTCCCCCAGCGCCCCCACCCTCTCCTCTCTTCTCAGTTGAGGACTTTGCCAAATATTTCAAACAAAAGATAGTCAATATCAGAGAAAGCTTCACTACACAGTCCCCACAGACCTTCTACACAACTGCTCAGTCCTCTTCTCCCAAAACCCGCTTCTCCACCATTACAGAAGAAAAACTTTACACTCTACTCTCCAAATCTCATCTGACCATCTGTGCACTTGACCCAATCCCATCCCACCTCATCCCTAACCTCACCATAGTGTTTATCCCAGCCCTAACTCATCTCTTCAACCTATCACTAACCTCTGGTGTCTTCCCCTCTGCATTTAAACATGCTACCATTACACCCATCCTCAAAAAGCCTTCACTTGACCCATCTTCTTTGTCCAGTTATCACCCCATATCACTTCTTCCGTATGCATCAAAGCTACTTGAACAACATGTCCATTCTGAACTGTCCTCTCACCTCTCCTCCTGCTCCCTCTTTGACCGCCTACAATCTGGCTTCCGACCCCACCACTCGACCTACTGACAGCCAAAACCAAGAAACAATACTCTGTCCTTCTCCTTGACCTGTCCTCTGCCTTAGACACTGTTGACCACTCCCTTCTGTTGCAAACTCTCTCATCTCTTGGCATCACTGACTTGGCCCTCTCCTGGATCACATCATACCTCACAGACCGGACGTTTAGTGTCTCCCACTCTCACACCACCTCCTCGTCTCATTCCCTCTCTTTTGGTGTCCCGCAAGGCTCTGTCCTAGGACACCTGCTCTTTTCTATCTACACTTTTGGCCTGGGACAGCTCATAGAGTCCCATGGCTTAAAGTATCACTCCTACGCTGAAGACACACAAATCTACCTCTCTGGTCCAGACATCACCACCTTACTATCAAGAATCCCACAATGTCTATCTTCTATATCATCCTTCTTCGCCTCTCGCTTTCTAAAACTTAACATGGATAAGACAGAATTCATAATCTTTCCCCCATCTTGTTCAAACCCCGCAACAGACCTATCTATCACGATCAATGGCTGCACACTCTTCCCGGTCAACCAAGTCCGCTGCCTTGGAGTGACCTTAGATTCTGCCCTTTCCTTCCGACCGCACATCCAAGCACTTTCCACCACCTGCCGCCTCTAACTCAAAAACATCTCCCGCATTCGTGCTTTCCTTAACTTTGAATCTGCGAAAATGCTTGTACATGCCCTCATCATCTCCCGCCTAGACTACTGCAACATTCTCCTCTGTGGCCTTGCATCTAGCACTATCGCACCCCTCCAATCTATTCTCAACTCTGCTGCCCGACTAATCCACCTCTCACTCTATTACTCCTCTGCCTCTCCCCTCTGCCAATCCCTTCACTGGCTCCCCATTGCCCAACGAATTCACTTCAAAGTACTAACAAATACATACAAGGCCGTCCATAACCTGTCCCCTCCCTACATCTCTGAGCTACTTTCCTGATACATCCCCACACGCACTCTCCGATCCTCACAAGACCTCCTTCTCTCCTCTTATCGCCTCTTCCCACAATCGACTCCAAGATTTCTCCCGTGCATCCCCCATACTCTGGAACTCGCTACCCCAACATATCACCTACAGTGGAATCCTTCAAAAGAAACCTGAAAACCCACCTCTTCAGACAAGCCTACAACCAGTGACCCTGCTGCCTCTATACCGCCATTACCAACTTCACCCACACCGACTGTGTCCTTCTACCATACCATGTAGATTGTAAGCCCTCACGGGCAGGGCCCTCTCTCCTTCTGTACCAGTTTGTAACTCGTCTTGTTTATGATTAGTGCAATTTTCTGTATTATGTATGTGCACCCCTTATCATATGTACAGCGCTATGGAATGAATGGCACTTTAATAATAAATAATAATATGAGGTCTGAGCAATCAGATATTGGCCAGCTAAGCTGTCTAGTTACACCCAATAACGGTACATTATTGGGTGTACTGCTGATTCGCCTCTCCGTGGTGCACCCTGGGTAATGCTAAATGAACCAGCAAATACTTTTAGTCCGACAAAAAAAGCTCATGGACCTAAAATTAAATCTATATATATTGTGTGTATGGTATATAGTGTGTGGTATATATTGCATGGCAGGAAAATGGACGTGCTATGTGGATGTGATAGATATTTATATGTTGTCCATACATACATGCTACTGACATAGTGCTGCAAAGTAACAAGTGCACCAATCAGTAGTATCTACTATTGGGGGGGGGGGGGCCAGGAAAAAAAATAAAAAATGTTTTTATATCAATGTAGTTTTTATTCACATACACGAATATTTAGCAACACTCAATCTACATATAAATAATTTATACGTAGATCGAGTGTTGCTAAATATTGTTCTGCCATGCATGCAATATTACATAAAATACAGTGCTGTATTACAATATTACTTACAGTGAGAATAACTTCTTTTAGAAATCGAATTTGCCCCATTTTCGATAGCCGATTTTACTTCAGACAGACTGCCAAACTCCACTTGTAGCAAAAGCGAAACCGAAACCAGGGCACATGACACGTGACACGATTACGTCACTCATAAGATCGCGTCCTCACGCGATCATTCATAACGTTCCCGATTTTCGGCTAAAAATCGGGAATTCGAATAACAAGATTAATTCCACCCTGCTTCTTTAAATATAGTGAATATTCGAAAAAAACTAATGTAGAATCGATCAATTTAGCTAATATAGTGGTATAATCTTCTTTGTCGAATAGTTGTAACTTTTTCTTTTCTAAACTTCAGATAAAAAAAAAAATTAAGACTCCAAAAAAAATTATTATAGCACTATATGCTCTGTTTGTATTTTACGAATATTCGCGAAATTGCTATATATTCTTGTTTTAGAATATGATGAATATTTTAAAAAACTAATATATAGCAATATAATATATATATAATTTTTTTTCAATATGAAAAAATGATTCCTTTCAGCTTAATTTGCTTGTGGGCCAATGACTCATTGGCCCACAAGCAAGAAGCAGTGAGGAATCATGTTTTCAGATGTTTAAAAATCATGAATATATTCGATATAGCGAATATATAGCACTATATGATGAGGAGAGAGAGCGTGAAACATGCGACTCAGACTCCGGGGAACCAACTCTTAAAGATGTGCTACACGCCATTTCCAAATGTGGCAAGTCCCTGAGTGCATTAACGGTCCAGGTAGGCGCTATAAAAGAGGACATTTCTATTATGCGACATGATTTTAGAAAATTGGCGGAGCGTACTACGGCTCTAGAGGATAGAGTGGGAGAGGTGGAAGATGAGGTACAGCCTCTGAAGAGAGACACTGCAGAACATTCCAGATTGCTAAATATACTATCGGCTAAGCAAGACGATATGGAGAATCATCTGCGCCGCAATAATGTACGCATTGTTGAAGTACCTGAGAAGGTGGAAGGGAGAAATCCCACTGAATTTTTTGAGGCATGGCTGAAAGAAAAGGTGGGACAGGAATCATTAACCCCAATGTTTGCAGTCGAACGTGCCCATAGGGTGCCAACTAGACCCTTACCTCCTGGAGCACCTCCGAGAACGGTCCTGGCCAAGTTATTACACTATAGAGACCGGGATATCCTCCTGCGCAGGGCCAGGGAGCTACAAGAACTTTCCATTGAAGGTCAGAGAATCTCGCTGTTCCCGGACTATTCTATGGAAGTTCAAAAAGGGAGGGCTCGTTTTCTAGAAGTTAAAAAGCGACTAAGAAATTTGGGAGTCCCATATTCTATGTTATACCCAGCTAGACTGCGTGTAGTGGCCCTGAATACCACCAGCTTCTTTGAAGATCCTAGGGAAGCGACAAAATGGCTGGACAGAAATGAACGTCAGATCAGGATGGAGCTTCAGCCCAGTGCAGTTTCTAGGTAAAATTTCTCTCAGGGCGAGTGTCAAAAAAAACTCCCCCCCCCCCCCCCCTCAAAACTGCTCGATGAAACAAGTGTCTCCCCATTGTAAAAAATGTGTAACCACATTGCACGGACGGTCACAGTGACGCTCTCAGTGACCCACAGACTCAGGCTCTCACTCACAGCAGGCTTCTGTCACGAGGGTATCAAGAGCCACGTCTGACTCCGTTATACCCGGGGTCAGGAGGTCGCAGCGGGTGGCTGCACGCTCTATATCTAAAGATCACGTTGTTTCTTAGTGATTGTTTTCTGTGTTTGCCTTGCTATCCTTTTTGTCTCAATCAGGGATCCGTAGCTTCTCCTCCTCAGCTGTTTCTTGTCTGCCACTCCCTACCTCCTTATATTCTCCCCTCACACTTCTCTAGTTGCCAGTTATAGAGCTTCCTGCCTGGACATCTATACTGACCCACTGGAGTTGTGAATCCTGGTTGTCGTTCCAGAGTGCTACCCTCCGGATCCCTGTTGGGCTTCTTGTTGTCTCCTGTTGTCGCCCACCTGGGATTATATGTTGAGTTTGTATTGTCTGTCCTTCCCTTGGTGTTTTCCTTTAGAGCTAGTGGTGCGGACTAGTGTTCCCACCGCCCTGTTCACTATCTAGGGCTCAGCTTAGGGAAAGCCAGGGCTTTAGGCACGTGATCGGCGTACGGGTGAGGAACCCGTCTAGGGACGTCAGGGCAGCCAGGTGCCAGCCGCTAGGTGAGTCAGGGGTCACCACCTTCCCTCTCACTTGGGCAGGGCCTTCCTTGTTCCCTCCCTCTGCGTCACGTATGTGATAGTCACGCCGACCGTGATATTATAACTGGCCGATAAGAAACGGTCGCCAGGTCCGGACCTAGGAGTGAATGACTATGTGTGGTTGTCTACTAGGAATATTAAGTTGAAGGTTCCCTCTTGGAAACTGGGCCCTAGGTTCATTGGTCCTTATAAAATAGTAGCCGTTATTAACCCTGTGGCTTTTCGCCTGGAGCTACCTCAGACTTTTAAGATCCATAACGTCTTCCATAAATCGTTACTCAAGAAGTATGTTCCACCTCTAGAACCATCACCACTGCCACCTCCTCCTGTTATTGTGGATGGTAATCTGGAGTTTCAAATAGCCAGAATTGTTGATTCTCGTCGGGTCCGCCGCTCTCTTCAGTATCTGGTGCATTGGAGGGGTTATGGTCCCGAGGAAAGAATGTGGGTTCCAGCGTCAGAGGTAAACGCCAACAGGTTAATTCAGGCTTTCCATACCTCTCATCCGGAGAGACCTGGTCCTGAGTGTCCGGAGGCCCCTCGTGAAAGGGGGGGTACTGTCACGAGGGTATCAAGAGCCACGTCTGACTCCGTTATACCCGGGGTCAGGAGGTCACAGCGGGTGGCTGCGCGCTCTATATCTAAAGATCACGTTGTTTCTTAGTGATTGTTTTCTGTGTTTGCCTTGCTATCCTTTTTGTGTCATTTAGGGATCCGTAGCTTCTCCTCCTCAGCTGTTTCTTGTCTGCCACTCCCAACCTCCTTATATTCTCCCCTCACACTTCTCTAGTTGCCAGTTATAGAGCTTCCTGCCTGGACATCTATACTGACCCACTGGAGTTGTGAATCCTGGTTGTCGTTCCAGAGTGCTACCCTCCGGATCCCTGTTGGGCTTCTTGTTGTCTCCTGTTGTCGCCCACCTGGGATTATATGTTGAGTTTGTATTGTCTGTCCTTCCCTTGGTGTTTTCCTTTAGAGCTAGTGGTGCGGACTAGTGTTCCCACCGCCCTGTTCACTATCTAGGGCTCAGCTTAGGGAAAGCCAGGGCTTTAGGCACGTGATCGGTGTACGGGTGAGGAACCCGTCTAGGGACGTCAGGGCAGCCAGGTGCCAGCCGCTAGGTGAGTCAGGGGTCACCACCTTCCCTCTCACTTGGGCAGGGCCTTCCTTGTTCCCTCCCTCTGCGTCACGTATGTGATAGTCACGCCGACCGTGATAGCTTCTTTCTCAGCACTGCTCCAGGCGGGCGGTAACAGGCAGGCAGTGCGGGCAGCGGTGCTCACCTCACTCACTGTACGTCACGCGGCGCGTGACGTACAGTGAGTGAGCACTGACGCCCGCAGAGCCTGCCTGTGGGGGGACATTATTTTTAATAAGGATCACTATGGACATTATTTAGAATGGAGGCTGCTGTGGGTGTCATTATAACTGTATAATGTCTGATAGGCCTAGTCCTGAGTTATATTACCCTGCCCTGTATAATAATGTACCCTGATACCCCTTAGTTATATTACCCCAGGGATGGGTACATTATTATAAAGGGCATGGGCAGGGTAATATAACTCAGCTCAGGACTAGGCCTATCAGACATTATAGTTATAATGAGTAATGACACCCACAGCAGCCTCCATTCTAAATAATATCCATAGTGATCCTTATTAAACTTAATGTACCCCACAGTGACAGTGGCCCCCATTTTCATGTCTCCCACAGTGGCCCCCCGCCCCCATTGTAATTAATTCCCCCCCCCCCCCCCCCCCCCCCCCCCCCCCCACAGACCATCACTCGCCTCACAGCAGGCTTCTTTTCAGCATCAGCACTGCTCAGGGGCTCAGGGCGGGCGGTAACAGGCAGGCAGTGCGGCGCTCACTCACTCACTGTACGTCACGTGCCTGCGCCGCCTAGTGGGAGGAGCAGGCGCGTGACGTCAGTAAGTGCCGCCCGCTGAGTGACTGGACTCGGAGCTGAGTGACTGGACTCGGTAGTACGTACGGGCACTGTCTGAAGAGTGAGAGCAGGGCCGGCTCCAGGATCATGTGGGCCCTTGGGTGATAAAGTGTCAGTGGGCCCCCTTACACAGTGGTAACTCTCTGAGTACAGATAATACAGTAGATATCACCTGCAGTCCTATGTAACAGCATAGATAACACAGTCATGGCTATCTGAGTACAGAAAATGTAGTAGTGTTACCTGCAGTCCTATGTAAAACCACAGATAACACTAGTGCTGATAATGTGATAGTGTTACCTGTAGTCCTATGTAAACCACAGATAACACTACTGTAGATCATGTAGTAGTGTTACCTGCGTCCTTAGTGTGCTTCCCTGTGCCTCTACCACAGACTCCATGCTGGCGGTGCTGCCTCCTCTTCCATCTTCATCTTGCCCCGCACAGAACGTCCTGATGCAGCTGTGTCAAGACAAAGGGAACACTGTGGGCATGGTGATGGTGACACACACACAGGGACAGACACACACACACACACACACACACAGTGACAGACACACACACACAGGGACAGACAGACACACACACACACACACACACACACACACACAGGGACAGACAGACACACACACAGGGACAGACAGACACACACACACACAGGGACAGACAGACACACACACACACAGGGACAGACAGACACACACACAGGGACAGACAGACACACACACACAGGGACAGACAGACACACACAGGGACAGACAGACACACACACACACAGGGACAGACTGACACACACACACACACACACACAGGGACAGACTGACACACACATCATGGCCCTCAGAATACACCTGGATCTGTATGATAAACCCCCTTAATTGCACCAGATTCCACTCCACTTGAACCCCACTGCCCCTGAGTGCTCCACCTGCCCCCTCATATCTCAGCTCCACCTGCCCCCTCATATCTCAGCTCCACCTGCCCCCCTCATATCTCAGCTCCACCTGCCCCCCTCATATCTCAGCTCCACCTGCCCCCCTCATATCTCAGCTCCACCTGCCCCCCTCATATCTCAGCTCCACCTGCCCCCCTCATATCTCAGCTCCACCTGCCCCCCTCATATCTCAGCTCCACCTGCCCCCCTCATATCTCAGCTCCACCTGCCCCCCTTCATATCTCAGCTCCACCTGCCCCCTCATATCTCAGCTCCACCTGCTCCCTCATATATGCGCTCCATCTGCCCCCTCATATCTCAGCTCCACCTGCCCCCCTCATATCTCAGCTCCACCTGCCCCCTCATATCTCAGCTCCACCTGCCCCCCTCATATCTCAGCTCCACCTGCCCCCTCATATCTCAGCTCCACCTGCCCCCCTCATATATGAGCTCCATCTGCCCCCTCATATCTCAGCTCCACCTGCCCCCTCATATCTCAGCTCCACCTGCCCCCCTCATATCTCAGCTCCACCTGCCCCCCTCATATCTCAGCTCCACCTGCCCCCCTCATATCTCAGCTCCACCTGCCCCCCTCATATCTCAGCTCCACCTGCCCCCTCATATCTCAGCTCCACCTGCCCCCCTCATATCTCAGCTCCACCTGCCCCCTGATATATGAGCTCCATATGCTGCCCCTCACAAGTTCTGGTTCTCCAGCAGCACATCCTACCTCACTCTGCATCTTGCAGGCACAGCCCCTTCTCCTTCAACAAGCTGCTGCTGCCGTCAGGGTTTGTCATGTGACCATGAAGGAGCATGTGACCAGTGATGTCACAGAACTCCTTCTAACAACTACATTCTAGCATAGGATCGATCATCTACCGAAACAACTCCATCTACCCTGTTCTGAGTCCTGGGGCCGCCCACCCCAGCAGTGCACATGGCGAAAATTGTCTGCATTGCTGGGGTAAGCTGCCCCAGAACTCAGAACAGGCAGGACACAGCTGCAGAAGTGAGCGGGCACAGTGGGCCCCCCCAGGAGCAGGGGGCCCCGGCATTTGCCCGGGTTTGCCGGGTGGTGGAGCCGGCCCTGAGTGAGAGGACTCGGCACTCGGGCGCAGGTCGCAGGGCAGGAGAGATCTCAGAGGGAGGGAGCCAGGGCGCACGGCAGAGAAACGACAAGAGGGCGCCCCTGCCGGCGCCCCCCTTCTGACAGCGCCCCGGGCGGCCGCCCAGCCCGCCCCCTAGAAACGGCCCTGCTTCAGCCCCCTACTTAATGGGACTCAGCTTTTATTATACAAGTGATTACCTGAATGTCCTTTATATGTGCTATCCTCCCTCTCTTAATGTCTGTTTCCTATTGATTATCCCTATTAGTTGGGCTACAGAGAAGAGGGGGGGGAGGGAAACTGATATGCTAGGCCGTACAGGACATATATTGCAGTAAATTTACATGTCAATGCGTCTACCATAGATATAGACATAAATGCTTTACCGCCTTTGAAACTAGATTGTTGGACAGGATACCATGGGTAGAATACCAAAATCCATATGTTAACTGTGGGTGTTATATGTTTGCAGTAGATATGTTATGTATTCCCGGGTAAGGTGCGGGAAGCTAGAGGGTGATCAGTTACAAAAAGAGTGTGCTTAACAGTTTTCAGTTTTCACATTGATAAAAAAAAACTATTAGTAGTCAGTTCTGGCTACGCTCCTCCGGCTAATACTGTTTATTAGCTGAGGAACTCATCTGGTCTTACCGACTGGTGTAGCATAATTCCACAGGCCTAATTTTTGGGCGTGGTGTGGAGCCAATCGGTCAGTCCAGTGAACTGTAGTTCTCTATAGTGTTTTGCCACTTAATGGCAAGGTTACAGTCTTGGGGAGGTTTGGGGTATGTTGCGGGACAGAGCAGTCTTGGTTATGAATGGAAGTATGGCTGGCTGAGTGTGGAATGGAAGGGGGTGTGCCTTCCTCCAGAGCAGAGAGACAAAGATATTATTGTAAGGGTTGTGACTCTAATGATGTGCAGGAGATTGTCTTTTACCATTAATGGCTAACTGCATTAAATTCCTCAGCTGGAATGTTCGGGGAATCAAAGAAAAGACTAAAAGGAAGGCGATTTTGGAATGCGTTCGTCCGCTACATGCTCTCATATGCTGCCTGCAGGAGACACACTTGCTGCCGGAGCAGGTACATTTGCTCAAATTGGCTTGGGTGGGGTTTCACTCCACGTATTCTACATATGCTAGAGGAGTTAGTATCTTGATACATAAAAACATACCATTTTGCTGCATTTCTAGCAGAGTGGATTCTGATGGGTGCTATGTGTGCTTATATGGTACGCTTTACAACCAGCCGTGTGTGATATGTGGAGTGTATATCCCGCCCCCATACTCCCCGCTAGTGATCAGGAAGGTTTTATCTTTCATAACGGATTTCCCAGGGGTGCCAACTCTCATACTGGGTGACTTTAATAATGTAATAAGTCCTGACATTGATAGGATGGGAACAGCGGAAAGAGATCCTTCAGGAGAATATACCACATTTGGGAGACTCATACAGGAAGTATCTCTAATAGACATATGGAGGGAGAGGAATATGAGGGAGAGACAATACTCATGTTTTTCTAATACATTTGGCTCATTGTCCAGAATTGATTTGGCTCTAGTTAATTCTGAAATGGGCAGGTTGGTACAAGAAGCTGCATATCTTCCCCGTCGGCTGTCGGATCACTCCCCACTGATGGTCTCTGCTGCTTTTAGGACCATTAGAATAGGACATGGAATGATGTGGGCATTTAACCCCTTTTGGTTATCTGTGCTGCCGGAGGTTGGTAATATTAAAGAGCAGTTGGAGGAGTTCTTTAGGATCAATCTGCCTACAACTGCAAGGTTAATAGTCTGGGATACCATGAAGTCCTTCTTGCGAGGGTTACTTATAGCTCAAATTAATAAGAAAAAGAGTGAAACTAGAGCTAAGGTTCAGGCTCTAACACGGGCGGTAGAAGTGGCTGAAGCTAATTATGTGGAAAAGCCAGATGATAGGTGTAAGGAATTATGGAAGGGGGCGCAAAAGGAGTTGAATGACATGCTGCTACTTAATGCTAAGAACAAACAGTTTTTCCAAAAACAAGTATGTTATGAAGAAGGAGAAAAGACAGGTAGAATGCTGGCTCTGATATCTAGGGCACAGCGACCCCCCCAATTATATAGCGACTCTCAGGGATCCAGCTGGGAATCTGTGTAGTGCTTCGGAGCATATACTGGAGATTATGAAGGGATTTTACTCCAACCTGTATGTATCCCGTTTATCAGCCTCAGATGAAGAAATAGATTCATTCTTGGATGGGCTTAGCATGCCTATACTTACTTCTGATCAGAGTATTAAATTCGATTCTCCTATAACGATCACTGAGTGTGAGGTGGTGCTGTCAAGTATGTCTAACAATAAGGCCCCGGGTGGTGACGGCTTACCGGCGGAGATATACAAGCGATTTGCCTCAGTCATGCTGCCCCAGCAGTTGGAGGTCTTCAAGGAGGCGATGACACAAAAAAAACTGCCCTCCAGTATGACTGAGGCGACGATTGTGGTTCTTCCGAAGCCGGGCAAAGATATTCAGGAGGCCGAGTCTTATAGGCCGATCTCACTACTTCAGGTAGACTTTAAAATACTAGCCAAGGTCCTAGCTAATCGTTTGAATCTGATTATATCTAACCTTATTCACACAGACCAGGCTGGCTTTATGCCAAATATGTCTATGGCGGTCAACATCAGACGCCTCTATCTAAATATCCAGAGTAGGGGATATGCTTCAAATGCGGCGGTCGCATCTCTAGATGCGGCCAAAGCATTTGATAGTGTAGAATGGAAATACTTGTGGAAGGTACTGCGGAAGCTAGGGTTTGGGCAATCATTTATAGGGTGGATTCAGCTCTTATATGATAGGCCAATTGCTAGGATTAGGGTGAACGGCAATCAGATAGCTTCACACTCCATAGGGGGACGAGGCAGGGTTGTCCCCTGTCTCCTTTGTTATTTGCGATTGCAATTGAACCTCTAGCTGAAGCTATCAGATCTTCTGCAGGGATTAGGGGCTTTACATACGGCTCCCTGGAGGAGAAAGTGGCACTATATGCAGATGATCTGTTATTATTTATGGATGATTGGAGGGTGTCTCTTCCGGTAGCGATGGAAGTTATTAATAGGTTTGGGAAAATGTCGGGTCTTTGTATTAATTGGACTAAGTCCGTGCTGATGCCATTGAAGGAAGACATGGCTGACAGTGACTCCTGTGTGGAGGGCCTACAAGTTGTGCACTCTTTCAAATATCTGGGCATTCAGATTTCTTGCAATGATCTAGATTTTGAGAGACTGAACATCTCTCCTCTACTCCAGAAGTTTAAACAGAAGGTTAATACATGGACAAAACTGCAGTTATCTATTATAGGTAGAACGAATCTAGTAAAAATGATACTGATGCCACAGCTTTTATATGTGCTGCACAATGCTCCTGTATGGCTCCCCCTGAGGATTTTCTATGTAATTAATGCAATTTTCAGGGATCTTATATGGAAGAAGGGAGTGCCTCGCATCAAGTTGGCAATTCTGTGTAGGCCAAAGACGAATGGGGGTCTGGGGGTTCCGGATCCATGGATGTATTACCTGGCGGCACAAATGCAGCATATGAGAGGATGGGAGTCGACGGATGGCATGGGTACTGCTAGCAAAATTATTCAGTCATTAGTAGGGTGTCAAAATTTGAGATCTGCTCTGGAGGAGGGTACTTTCCATGCACTGGGTAGTACATACCGGGTATTGCGCGCCATTCATAATACTTGGTGGAAAGTCAGGGGAATAATAAGGGTACAGGGTTATTCTGATATCACTCCTATTTGGCCGAATTATATGTACGCAGAAGTGGACAAAGTCAAAGGAGTTAAGGTATGGGCCGATGCGGGGCTTAAGTATATGAGCCAGCTGTTCGACAATAATGTCCTCAAAGAGTTTTCAGGGTTACAACAGGAATTTGGTTTGCAGAAGTCCCAATTTTATCTTTATTTACAACTTAGGCACGCTCTACGTGCTCAGGAACAGGTAGGGGCAGTACGTCCTGCACAGAAAAATTCAATAGTAGACTTGGTAAAATCTGGCGGAGGTACAGCAGGGGTGATCTCTTTAAATTACACGTGTCTTATGGAAGCGCAATTTAAAAAACAGGACTTCCCGCTATACGATAAATGGAGGAGGGATGCCCCCGAATTAACGGAGGAGCAATGGGACACTGTCTTGGAGGAGTTTACACAAGTAGCGGTGAGTGAAGCTCAAAAGGGTATCTCAACTCTTACTGTTACACAGAGTATACAAAACTCCTGTCCTATTGAAAAGAATGGGGTATAGAGCGGATGATTGTTGCCCGAGGTGTGATGTGGCGAATGCGGACCTCATTCATATGATGTGGAACTGTCCTAGACTGAGAAGGTACTGGAGTGGGGTAGAAGGGATAGTGAAAACTGTCTTTGATATTGACCTTAGTATGGATGTTGTGACGTGTATATTGGGATGTGTGGATGTACCGGGATCGGTGCCTGAAAAAGGATTGGCTATTATTAGAGTGCTCTACCAGGCTAGGAAGGTAATTGCTTTCCACTGGATAGATGCTCAACCCCCATCAGTGGTTGAATGGGAAAAAAAGGTGCATGTGCTGATCAGTCTGGAAAAATATGTATACCAAAAGAGGAACTGTATGAAAAAGTTTGAAAAGATATGGGCACTCTGGATTCAACATTATAATTTGCAAATGTAAGGGACTGAATGAGAGAATGAGTAGGAATGTATGAGAGAGATATACAGGAACGGGTGGAGAGAAGAGAGAAGGAATATAAGAGGAATGGGCATTTAAAAGGGTAGTCTTCAACTAGCTAGGGGATAAAAGTGTTAGATACCATGTGTACCTAAATAGTTACTTTTACTAAATGTATAATATTGCTCAAATTGTACTGTACGGATTTGATACACTGAAATATGTAAAACTAATGTGCCGATATGTCAGACCATATGATGCAATATCGTTTATCTGCATTTATCTGCTCTTGGCTCAAGGGGTTATGTTGGGGGGAGGGGGGATTGGGGGGACAATGTTCTGTATGTGACTAAAATTGAAAATTTTCAATAAAAATTATCTGATTTAAAAAAAAGAAAGGCTGTGCATCGGTAAGGTCTGGGAATGGATGGGAAAATAATTCCTCTGACTTGCGTGGAGGGGCTATGGTGGTGTCTTTGGGGTGCACACAGCGTGCAGAGTGTGAGGAGGGTGCTGATACAGAGGATGAGGAGGGTGCAGAGGCGGAAGGCTGAGTGAGCCACTCAACCAACTCTGGTGCGTCCTTTTACGTAATCGCACGCACCTTCTCCAACTTCCCACTTAGGCTCCGGCCTGGGGCACCTGCCTGACCCCTACCACCCTTGCAGAATCGCCTGCCTCTTCCTCTGCCTGTCATTTTCAAAATGACCCTGTGACAAAGTCCCTATAGAAGAGCAGTATTTGTAGTGAAGGTATATTGCACTATTGCAGATATATTGCAGGTATATCGCAGGCCTCAATCAATATTTTGTGGAATCCAGTATATCAATCCCCTCTATCAGTATTTTGTGGAAACAGGTATATAGAACCCAATAATGAGTTTTTTCTGGAAGCCGGTAAATCAAACCCCTTAAGGACTCAGCCCTATTTCACCTTAAGGACTTGGCCATTTTTTGCAAATCTGACCAGTGTCACTTTAAGTGCAGATAACTTTAAAACGCTTGGACTTATCCAGGCCATTCTGAGATAGCTTTTTCGTCACATATTGTACTTCATGACACTGGTAAAATAAATTCAAAAAAATTCATTTGTATTTATAAAAAATACAACATTTACCAAAAATTTGTAAAAAATTGAAAATTTCCAAGTTTCAATTTCTCTACTTCTATTTGTGGTCGGATAGGCTATCAGTAAGGTGAACCTAACCTATCTAACCCCTATCTACAACAAGCAGTGGAGTTATGCCATGACTGCCATGGTAGGGCAGCCTAAAGGGGGCCACCCTAATGTGAAGTGACTGTAAGAAGGTGTGGGTGGGTGGGTGGGTGAAATCAGCTGAATCATCGTCAGCCTGGGCCCACAGGTACCTATAAATAGCCTAGTAATCAGCCAGCCTGGGCCCACAGGTGCGTATAATTAGCCTTGTAATCAGCCTTCCCTCCCACAAATGCAGCAATATATTTGCTTAATACTTGTGGTCGGATAGGCTATCAGTAAGGTGAACCTAACCTATCTAACCCCTATCTACAACAAGCAGTGGAGTTATGCCATGCCATGACTGCCGTGGTAGGGCAGCCTAAAGGGGCCAAAAAGAGCAGATCTTGTTTAGAGTAAATATATACATACCGTTACGACACCCGATTTTGAACGGAAAAGACCTTTCATGATGAAGGTGCGGAATATACCGTATATATCACAGTGACTTCCATCTACCTTACCTCTTTGTCATGTGCACCGCCACATCGTTCTTAGAGATGGTTAATGCTGATGCAATTGAAAGAGTGGCCGGTAACCAGGAACGATTTACTCCTATGTTGACTAATATATGACCATATTATGAGAAGGTCTGAATCCTGAGAGCTGCAGACTGAAACAAACAATGGTGAATCTGTTGGAAGGGCCTAGATGAACTCCAACCATCCGCCAAGGGCCCTGATCGGGCACCGACTGTTCCTGGTTCCTGCAAAATACTTTACCTCTACTTATTCCCCAGGCCACACTTTCTATTAAGGGCCCAAAAGTTAGAACATGGCGTCTGCCATCTTACTGTAGTAGTAAATTACGTGAAATGTGTAACCCACCAGGCCTGGGGAACCATCCACAGGAATACATGGCTATTTCGATTAACGCGCTAATGTTGCCTGTAATAAGGACAGAACGTACACATAATACCTGCAGTTGTGACAGAAAATAAGCTTAAGGTCGTGATAAACTATGTATGCTGCGCCTGTAGTCGTGATAGGACTTGTCGTGTCGGAAGACATGACAGACTTCGTAAACTGCACCTTATTACTGTACCTCCTACTGGAAGATGGACCGATACCCAGGACTTAGGCCGGACACCAACACCCTCAGCCCGAGTTTGTAGATGAAGTAAGCATGCCTGGGAGAAGATGATGTCCGCAAAGGCAGGCTTGGGATGACTGCTTATAAAGAAAACAATGAAAACCCAACAACCTAGAAAATAAAAAAAAGAAGTCAGGGAAAACAATAACGTGAGTGAGACTCTAATGGCACAAGCCACACGTGCGAGCCACCACAAGAAAATTGTATTGCGAGCCACAGATGACCGAGCCATGCGAGCGGGTCTGAGGACAGAAAAAGACATGGAAATTACTTGTTGTGGGACCACGCAGACGGCCTCGAATGGCGGAGTTATGTGTGTAAAATTTAAACGGAGAAGCCATGCGTGAGAGACTAATGGCGGAGTCATATGTAACACTAAAAGGGAGAAGTCGTGCGTGAGAGACTAATGGCGGAGTCATAAGTGTAACACTAAAAGGGAGAAGCCATGCGTGAGAGACTAATGGCAGAGTCATATGTGTACAACTAAAACGGAGAAGCCATGCGTGAGAGACTAATGGCGGAGCCATGCGTGAGAGACTCTAATGGCGGAGTCATAAGTGTAACACTAAAAGGGAGAAGCCATGCGTGAGAGACTAATGGCAGAGTCATATGTGTACAACTAAAACGGAGAAGCCATGCGTGAGAGACTAATGGCGGAGCCATGTGTGAGAGACTCTAATGGCGGAGTCATATGTAACACTAAAAGGGAGAAGCCATGCGTGAAAGACTAATGGCGGAGTCATATGTAACACTAAAAGGGAGAAGTCGTGCGTGAGAGACTAATGGCGGAGTCATATGTAACACTAGAAGGGAGAAGCCATGTGTGAGAGACTCTAATGGCGGAGCCATGTGTGAGAGACTCTAATGGCGGAGTCATATGTAACACTAGAAGGGAGAAGCCATGCGTGAGAGACTAATGGCGGAGTCATATGTAACACTAAAAGGGAGAAGTCGTGCGTGAGAGACTAATGGCGGAGTCATACGTGTAAAACTAAAACGGAGAAGCCATGCGTGAGAGACTCTAATGGCAGAGCCATATGTAACACTACAAGGGAGAAGCCATGCATGAGAGACTAATGGCGGAGTCATATGTAACACTAAAAGGGGGAAGCCATGCGTGAGAGACTCTAATGGCGGAGTCATATGTAACACTAAAAGGGAGAAGCCATGCGTGAGAGACTAATGGCAGAGTCATATGTGTACAACTAAAACGGAGAAGCCATGCGTGAGAGACTCTAATGGCAGAGCCATGCGTGAGAGACTCTAATGGCGGAGTCATATGTAACACTGAAAGGGGAGAAGCCATGCGTGAGAGACTTTAATGGCGGAGCCATGCGTGAGAGACTAATGGCAGAGTCATATGTGTACAACTAAAACGGAGAAGCCATGCGTGAGAGACTCTAATGGCAGAGCCATGCGTGAGAGACTAATGGCGGAGTCATATGTAACATCAAAAGGGAGAAGCCATGCGTGAGAGACTCTAATGGCGGAGTCATATGTAACACTGAAAGGGGAGAAGCCATGCGTGAGAGACTCTAATGGCGGAGCCATGCGTGAGAGACTCTAATGGCGGAGCCATGCGTGAGAGACTCTAATGGCGGAGCCATGCGTGAGAGACTCTAATGGCGGAGTCATATGTGTAAACCTAAAAACGGAGAAGCCATGCGTGAGAGACTAATGGCGAAGCCATGAGTGAGAGGCTCTAAAGTTTTTGATCACATGGTCTAAATGGCTTGAGAAATCTTGAGATGTCATAATCTAAATTTGCATTTTATGTCTGTGTCATCTGTGTTGTTGCGCTAATCTCATAATTGAGGCTTCAACTTGTTTTTCATAGTATGTGTCATGCTCTAGGTTATATGATCCTGGGGCGTGTTTCCCCTCTTCTGTTTTTATGTTTATTGTACATAAAGTATATTTTGATTTAATATGCTTAATAAAAAGAAATTTGAAAGAAAGAAAAGAGATCAACGCACACAAGCATATGTTCCTACCTTCGGTAACTGTATATAGTCTATTTGCAGTCTCTGGAATGGGTAAAATGGCCTAGGTGTATGTTTCTTAGGTGTCTTAACTACCTGTCCGAGGTTGTTTAGAGCACAGATCATACAGCCTTGTACAAATCTACTGGCAATAGTGGATAAACCAGGTGCAACCCATCTCTTCAGCACCATGCTCACCATAGGACTCTTTGATTGGTGTGTGGGCCCCCTGTGCCATCATAGGATAGAGGGCTCTGGGTAGGCATATTTTTCCTGACACTTCCCAGAGTCCCTGCCCATTTGGCACTGCTCCTCTCTGAGTCCAGGAGCTCCTTTCTCCTTCATCTGCCTGTGCAGACAGTTTAATCAACACGTCTTCAGACATGTGGTGAGGCTCCAGCACGCCGACAGTGATTACCTCGGGTTTTAAAGGCTTCACTGCTGCTTCTTTTGCAGCCCCATCTGCCCTGTTGTTGCCCCTAGCCTCACGGGTTTGTTGTCTGGTATGTGCCTTAACCTTGACAATGGCTACTTCCTCTGGAAGCAGTAGTGAGTTCATTAGTTCAAACACAGTCTTTGTTCTTTATAGGTTGACCTGCAGAGGTAAGGAAGTCCCTGGCTCTCCAAATAGGGCCATAATCATGTGCAAAACCAAACCCGTACCTGGAGTCTGTAAAAATATTTGCTCGTTTACCTTGTGCCATTTTACATGCTTCAGAGATTCCCTTCAACTCAGCCTCCTGTGCTGACATGTGAGGAGGGAGCGGTTCAGCCAGTACTACCTCATATTGCATGACCACTGCATATCCAGTATGAAATCGGCCATCCTCGCCCATGTATCTGCTCCCATCTACAAAAAACTCAAAATCAGGATTAGGTATGGGTTGATCATGTACATGTGAAAAGCCAGAAGTTTCTTGTTGCATTAAATGGACAATCATGTTCCTCAGTGATGGGATATATGTGACTCCATTTTGTCTCATTTAGCCACGTGTATTACATTTGGTTAGTGCACTACAAAACCTCTTTTCCCCCTATGGAATGTGAGACACTTCCTTAAACTGTTTCAGGAAATCCATACATGTTGAAAGTATGAACAGCCTTCTAGCCATAAAAGGACATCTGGCTCAAGTGTCTACTAGCTTATGTGTATATACCTGATTGG
The DNA here is from genome assembly GCF_905171765.1 of Bufo bufo. NCBI lineage: Eukaryota > Metazoa > Chordata > Amphibia > Anura > Bufonidae > Bufo > Bufo bufo. The sequence continues at coordinate 65,514,308 of NC_053398.1, read as the reverse complement.
TCAAATGCTGTTACTATGAGTCAGCTATGATGTTAATGCAGAGCTTATGTGTGACCATACTATTGGTCAAATACTAATGTTAACATATGATTGGATGTAAAGGAAGCTCAACCCCCTCTATTAAAACTGTTTGCCAGCTGTGAATAAACCAGAATGGATTGGAAATAGACATGTGTTCATGTGGTCTATCTTCTTCATTCTCCCGGTACCGGTAAGACTTAATTCAAGCTGGCCACTGAAATCATGTGTCAGGGACACACCGTTAGGGAAGAGAGTAAATTTTCCTTACAGATCTGGGGACTCAGTCCGGGATTGGGAGGGTCAACTCTTCAGGTCTACCGTGAAAGACATCAATTTTTGTCCGCCTTGGACCTGGGAGCAATGACCAAAAATCCCATTCAAGTAAGTCGAACCATCTATTTATGATTTCAGTGGATTGCGATGTCTGGGACACGCAAATGTTGATTTTAAGCGGCTCATATCATAGGGTCCATATCGTTAGGTAAAAATGTTGATTATAAGAGGCTTAGTAAGTCCATATCGTTAAGAGATAGTGCACTATATAAGGATATCTGTTCCGGGAACAGAAGGATACAAGCTTGAATTAACTCTTATGTATATATAGTATAAGTATTTTAGAAGTATTAAGATTATCTGTCTGTGTGAGATGTTGGCCGGGTGGTAAGTTTACGGTCGCATCCCGCTTTGAAATCATTCTGTTTCTATCACTGCCAACATGTAAACTTTGTTGCACGGTCTAGTCCCACAAATTATTTTCTAGTTAACACATGAGTAGACAATTGGGCAAGATGTGAGAATTGACAGTTAAAATGTGAAACAGAATGTTATGCCAGGCTGGCAGGGATGAAAGGCTGCAAAAAGCTGTTAGAAGCTTACAGACTGGTTACATCAGAGCTCCTGTGATTGTGAAGGGGGGCTATAGTGAGTGACAAGACACAGCAGAGTCAGGAAGTTAATTCATGGCAAGGGAAAAAGTGTCTCAGTGTTTGCAATTAGAAAGGGCTTGTGTTAAACGTTCAGAAATGAACTGGTTAAGTTTTGTTGCCCTAATGATCTGTGTGTGTTTAAATAGTGACGATTTATAGTCCCTGGAATTAGAGATTACAGCACTAAAAGATGGACAGTTAATGCATAAGTGTATTGATAGTTGAAGAGAGAAGTTGTTGAAGGATAATAATAGCCTGGTGCAAGCTGAGTTATGGTGAAAAAGTGTATATGGAAGTGACTGAGAGAACTTGAAGTTAGAGAAATGAAATGAGCAGCATTTCTTATTTCAAGATGGAGGATTTTGAATCCTATAGAGAACAAAGAAGTTGCCATGAGGCATCCCTCCCCCCCCCCCCCCCCACCACATCTGCAGTAAACTCCAAAATGTCACTTGTAGTCCCACAAAAAAAAAAAAAAAAAAAATTTCTTCCTGTTCTGTCTGAGATGTGTTTTCAGAGAGAGCCCCCTCCCATCTCACCCCCCTTCTCTGCTCAGGAATTTCATATGGGGGTTGAGGGGGGAGGGGGGCTGCTAATTGGTAATGCATAAGCAGCAATGTGAAGATACTAACCTGTGTTATCTATAAGATATTCCAGACAGGGCTCCAGTATTAATTGTATCTTTCCAAATTGTATGTTCCGATGGTTTAAAATGTGCCTGCAGTGATGATGCTAATTGGAAGTGTCCACTCGTATCAATCTAAGGTTGCACCCAATAAGTTCTTATTCAGATGTGAGTAAAAGTTTGAGGAACATGTGGTACAGCTGAACGTCTTGATGTATTGCTTTACTTCCCCTGTTTGAACACTCCTGAAATAGGAGACGCAAGGCAGAGGAAATGGGGGAAGTGTTAGTTATATAGAATAAGTAACGATGTGTGTAACACTAAACCAAAAAAACGACATGGCATATAAGATGATTTGTTAATTTTAACAAAATGACTGTATGATTAACATGTATATTGTTTTACAGCGACAGACCATCAGCAATTGCTGTGTTTGTCTGTGCTGCAAGTTTTGGGATGTAACAAAGAGATTGTGTGATTGGGAGAAAGATACATGATTCAGTGGAATGTGAATGGGTGTGGCTCTGAGTTGTATGTACGTAGCAGAGCTGTGTGTGTAATTCATATTTTATGTATGTATGAGTACATGAAAATGTATATGAATGCGTATGGAATACGGTATTTGTTTTTAAATATGCGCATTAAGAATTTTATTTTATTTTATTGGGAGTTTTTGGGTTTTGTATTGGTACCAACAGCATTGATCAAGCTGTACATTTTTATTTCAATGAAAAGTTTTTATGGGCCCTTTGTGTGTTCATGTCTGTATTGTCAGATCTGTTTGTTTCAATGTTTGCAGTTACATGTTACATGTTCAGTGTTGTGCTTAACATCAGAGCTCTGCTCGTATGGACAGCTAAGATACTAATGGCAGAACAGAAGACAGACCAAAGCGTCCACCAAAAGGGGCGGACTTAGGTGACTCAGAGTGTCAGGAAGGAAATGTGAGCCCTCTATGGGAATAAATGGGGTACTGACAAGGACATACAGAACAGATTCCTTACCAGTAGAAACCATGGACAGGGAATACATCATGTCATGTATTTAGCATTATACTAGATTGCCCAGTCAGCCTATTAGGGAGAGATTTGTTCATTAAGCTTGACTTGCAGGTATCAGCAAAGAATCAGGACATAAGAGTACACTCAGGTCTCATTCCAGTCTCTACACCAGTGCCACTGATTCTTTCAAACATACAGGACCACCCAGAATAACATTAACCCTGCATTATGGTCCTCAAATGAATATGACACAGGATTCATAGATTGCACACATTACACAGCTACTGTGAAACCAGGTGTCATCTCAGTGTTCCAGAAACAATACCTGCTGTTAAAAGAGAAACTTGATGGGCTTAGGCCAATGATAGAAGAATTCCTACAAAAGGGAATCCTGGAAGAGGTGTTTTCACCCTACAGCACGCCCGTGAATCCAGTGACAAAGGCAGATGGTGCTGCCCGCTTTGTACAGGATTTAAGGGCCATCAACAACATCATTGTGCCTATAGCCCCTGTTGTACCTGATGTCACTTAATTATTATCTGCCATTCCAGCAGACGCTGTTTGGTTCAGTGTGATAGATCTGAAAAATGCTTTCTTTTCTATCCCAGTTGATAAGATAACCAGACTACTTTTTGCTTTTTCCTTTGACAGACGCCAACTGACCTGGTGCAGAGATGCCCCAGGGATATGCTGATTCACCTGTAGTGTACAGCATAGTCCTCCGAGCGATGTTAGAGTCATGGTACATCCCCCCAAGGTTCTGTGCTGCTGCAATATGTCGATGATTTATTACTGTGTAGCATGTCAGCGGAGGCCAGCATTCAGGATGGTTTATCACTGTTATAATGGTTGTCAGGATGTGGTCACAAAGTGACACTTAAGCAAATGCAATGGTGTAAAATGCAGGTTGAATACTTGGGCTTTGTCCTCACAAAAGGTGAACGGAGAATCAGCACAGAAAGAGTCCAGTCTATTGCGGGTTTGGTCGCCCCGCACACCAAGAAAGAAATGTTATCTTTCCTTGGTATGATAAACGGTAGACAATGGATTACTGATTGCTCCCACTATTGACAATGTTTTGAGGCAAGCCACTCTGGATGGAAATCCAGATTTGATTAAATGGTCTTCTGAAATGTACAATGCATTTGATTATCTGAAATGTTCGCTCATGTCGAGTCCAGGGCTGGGCCTCCCTGACTATAATATGCCCTTCCACATGTTTGCACGCCAAAATTGTAAAACCATGGCGGGTGTACTGACACAAGAAAACGGAGGCAAGTTGCGTCCTTGTGTGTTTTTCTCAAAGGTAATGCCCACCTCTGTCCAGGGGATGCCGGCATGTCTGCGTTCTCTTGCAGCCTGTGCTATGATGGTAGAGTCGGCAAATTCTTTCACAATGTGACATTACACCATTTTGCACACCACTCATGATGTTGTAGGCCTACTCAAGGACATCCGCACTCAACACAGCAGGCAGCTGAGCTTATTGCACTCACTAGGACATGTATTCTACATGCTGATAGACCTGTCACCATTCATACTGAGAGTAGGTACACACATGGGGTAGTGTGGGACCATGGTATGATCTGGCAGAGGAGAGGATTCACGGCAGCAGATGGTAAGGATCATGTCTCACAGGGCAATGCGCTGGCAGTTAAGATGGCGAAATGAGTTGCCAAAAGCAACCTCACAGGTTTGTATAACCATTGGGAGATGCCATGTTTGGCATCTCCAACCCCTGAGATGCTGCAAATACTTACTGATCTTCAGTGGTATGTCACTGAACAGGAACAGCAGGACTGGTGTTATCCAGTATTGCAGAAAAATCCTGAGATAGGATTAGTCTGCGAAGAGGGGAAGTTATGCATTCCCCCAACACAGTGCTTCCATCTTAAGTAGCACATTTCCACAGAGTAGGACATAAACAGCATTGAGATACTCATGGGTAGGCCTTTCCCCACACCATGGGCAAGACGCCCCCTGGTGGTGCAGGAAGGGGACTTGGACCTGATCAGAGAGAAGTACTAATCTGATCAAAGTCCTCAGTAAAACTGAAGAAAAAGTGGCTTGTAAGTCTCCTTCTCTTTCACAGGAATCAACCCGTCCATTCCGGATAGGCAACCAGGTGATGATCAAGATCTTAAAGAAGGGAAAGGAACCAGGAAGTTTCACCTACGGACCACCCACCGAGGTAGTCGTGATCACCAGAACAGCGGTCCTCACTGAACAATCGCCCATGTGGATCCACGCCACAAGGATTAAGTTGGTGAAGAAAAGAGAGGTACTAACGGGGGCAGACAGCCCTGACCTCCAACGAGGCCCAGAGGTACTAACGGAGGCAGACAGCCTTGACCTCGAAGAAGATACAGAAGGGGTACTAACGGAGGCAGACAGCCTTGACCCCCAACAAGATGACGCAGTCGGGAAATTCCTCGAGATGGCTGAGATGTAGTGCCTTAATAATTGTAATTTTGTGTCTCCTACTTACTGTCCCATGGCTGTGGAACAGACAGATATACCTGGAAACAGAATGCAGAGGGGAAGACAGTCTATGCAAGACAAAGGAGAACTTATGGCTGTACCTGGCCAAAACTCTGAACTTAACTGACTTTTGTCTCCAAACCACTTTATCGGCATCTAACATTTTGGAGACATGTCTGGTAGCAGTCCCCACCCCACTAGACGTATGGACGGAGCTCCTACGTTCCCAATGGAACGACACAGACTTGGAGGATCATGATGTTAAATATGGATATGTAAATCCTTATCATGCTTGTTATGACTGTCCTACATATGAGAATCTGCAGAGTAATATGATAGAAGTAATTACAGGTCTTGTCACAGCAGCAGGAATATGTTATAACTTCACCTGTGATGAGACACTATTGCCTCCCTGCATACAAGCAAAAATGCAGAATAAGATTAAGCCAAATATTTGTGATAGAGATTTAGATAGTTGTAAAAAGATAATATCAGGAAAGAATATGCAATGTAATATTACAAAAACAGTACCATCCCTAGACAAACATGTACCTCTACCAGCAGGATGGGTATTGGCCTGTGGGAATACTAGTTACACATACATACCGGCCAATATTACAGAGGGACCCTGTACAATAGCTAGGCTGACATTAGCAATGATACCACTATTCCCAGCAATGCAGATACGACACACGAGAGACACTGCCCTACAGTTACCGGAAAATTGTGATTATAATGTGAATCTCCTCTCTAGATCAGAATATATGAGTTTAGGGGTATCTTTGATAGGAGTACCAGGGTTGGCCATATATAACCACAGGACAATATCAAAACTTGCCTGTTTTATGGTAAAACAGATAAATGTCACTAGTGCAGTTCTGCAAGATATGCTGCTGGATATACAATCGTATGAAAAGGCTATCTTGCAGAATAGGGCAACTATTGACTATTTATTGTTCCAACATGGTGTAGGATGCTCAGCGTTCGCAGGGATGTGTTGTTTCAATTTATTAGATCACTCCCGTGGAATAAAAGATAAAATAGGCCAATTAGAGGAGATGAGAAAACATATAAAACAAGATGTTGACCAAGGTTGGTGGGACTGGCCTTTTTGGCTGAATATCTGACTTTGGTCAAATAAGATATGTTTTAGGAGTGGCACTCGCCGTGGTCGCTGCAATAGTGTGTCTCTGCGGTTGCCTGCAGTGTGCGCCCTCCCTTCTTGTCATATGTAAAAAATGTGGCCGAAAGAGGGGTACACTCAACATTCCTCTATACTCCGGTAGAGGTAGAAGAGGTAAACCCAACCTCAACAAAGCCTGAGGATTATACTCCTGAAGGGTATATGGAATACCTAAAGGCTTATAAGCAAACCAAGGAAGAGCGGAGAAAGAACCATATAGTATATATATATATATAAGGTTCTAAGAGGGGATTTGATGGGATATATGTGACTCCATTTTGTCTCATTTAGCCACGTGTATTACATTTGGTTAGTGCACTACAAAACCTCTTTTCCCCCTATGGAATGTGAGACACTTCCTTAAACTGTTTCAGGAAATCCATACATGTTGAAAGTATGAACAGCCTTCTAGCCATAAAAGGACATCTGGCTCAAGTGTCTACTAGCTTATGTGTATATACCTGATTGGTCAAATGCTGTTACTATGAGTCAGCTATGATGTTAATGCAGAGCTTATGTGTGACCATACTATTGGTCAAATACTAATGTTAACATATGATTGGATGTAAAGGAAGCTCAACCCCCTCTATTAAAACTGTTTGCCAGCTGTGAATAAACCAGAATGGATTGGAAATAGACATGTGTTCATGTGGTCTATCTTCTTCATTCTCCCGGTACCGGTAAGACTTAATTCAAGCTGGCCACTGAAATCATGTGTCAGGGACACACCGTTAGGGAAGAGAGTAAATTTTCCTTACACTCAGTATCTTGTATTTTTGTAAAAGAGGGCCTGTACCCCCTTCCCCCATTTCTGAATCCGAAATTGGTAGGAGAGTTGCACGATTCAGAGTAGTACATCTCTTGAAAGTAATGGACTCAGGCATGTGTAAAGAACATTGCAACCGTAGTTGGCGTGCCATGGATATGTGCTTGGTTACACCTGACTTAGAATACCTTGGATGTCATGAGGGGTCTGTACCACCAGGGGATAGTCAAGTACAACTTCAGAAGCTTTTTCCACTATCAGCTGTACTGCCGCAACCGCCCTGACACAGGAGGGGGCGCCACGTGAGACTGGATCTAATCTTGCAGAAAAATAGGCAATCAGACTTTGTCTGTCCCCATGTTTCTGGGTCAGGACTGAGGTACTATGGCCACTCAGTTCTGAGCAGAACAGGTTAAAAGGCTGGTCATAGTCTGGTATGCCCAGTGCCGGTGCTGATAGGATTGCCAATTTGAGTGAGTAAAAAGAATCCTCTGCAGGGCCGCTGATTGAAAAAGGGTCAGAGGCCAAGCAGTCATAAAGGGGTTGCATCAACATGTTTTCTTTCCTCAGTGAGGTGCCGGGCACCTTCTGACAAACAGTGACCAAGGAAAGTAACACGGGATTAGCAAAACTGCAGCTTGACTTTGGAAGACTTACACCCATTTTCTGCCAGGAAAATCAACAGTGACAGAGATGCATTTTTACAGGTGTCATAGTCAGGAGCACATAATAATAGATCATCAACATATTGTAACATGACAACCTGATCAGGAACCCGCCAACCTGTCAGGACTGATTGGAGGGCTTGAGTATACATGGTGGGTGAGTTTTGAGCTCCCTGCGGCAATACCGTCCATGTATACTATTTACCCTTGAACGTAAAAGCAAAAAGAAATTGACATGTCACATGAATCGGGACACTAAAAAATGCATTTGCAAGGTCAATCACAGTATAATACGATGCCCTCGGAGGGACCTGTGACAACAAGGTGTGTGGGTTTGGAACAATTGGAGTTTGCAGGACAGTAACCTTATTGACTTCCCGTAAGTCATGCACCATCCTATAAGTCACAGGCTGGCCTTTTACTGCTTTTTTTTTTTACCGGAAACAGGAGTGTTTTTGCGGGAGAATTAGTCACCACCAGGACCCCCATTTGAACATACTGGTCAATCTGAGTGACCACAGATTGTTCTTGTGCATGACTCAAGGGATACTGACGGACTCGGGGTGGTGTACATCCTGGTTTTAAATGTACCATAAAAGGAGTGACATCTAATCTGCCAATATCAGTTTTACCCTTTGCCCACAATTTGTCGGGGACTAGCAGGACCTGCTCTAATTGTACCACACAGGATGTTTGGTCCGGCTCCAGGTGTAAAGCTAGAACCCGGGTTAAAACATCATCAGGGGTGTCAATATCTACATGTGTGGTACCATCCTCATTAAAATGAATATGAGCCCCCAGTGCCTGCAGGACGTCAGTACCCAGCAAATTGAATGGGATATTTTCTTTTACTAACAACTGAGTCACCACTGTACTGTCTTTGATTTTCAACTTCATAGGTATGGTCTCTGGGATGAAGACCACTTCCCCTGTGAACCCTGATGCAGGACACACTGTGTGCTTATCTGCCATGGCTTAATATAATCAGGATTGATCACTGTCTTGGCTGCCCCCGTGTCTATTAAGAAAGGAACCTGTTGGTTGCCTACCTGGACTGGTATCTCAATTTGGCAGCCCACGGCTGCTGTAGTCATGACAGATAAGGACACGGGGTTGCCGGCTTCCTATTGTGAGGTCACCGGCCAGGTGTGTGCACTGAACAAATCAAAAGGCGAACAAAGGTTTGCAGTCCAAGGACCCTGGCTATGGAACACTCTACCTGCGGAGATCCGCTCAGAAGAAAACCATCTAGCCTTCAGGAAGAAGCTCAAGACCCACCTCTTCTGAAAGCACAGGCGGTCAAGGGCTGCAAAAGCGCTATGAGACGATTTAGTTCGCAATTGTAGCGCTATTTAAGTCATTCATTCATTCACTGAACCCTGGTTCTGTGAGTTCACCTGTTCTTGAGGGGGTAACCGGCAATTTCTGCGTATCTGACCAGGTTTGCCACAATTGTAACATCTGAAGTCACCCCTCCTCTGTCCCTGTTGATCAGACCATGGTCTCTTGTCCTTGTACCATATTGATATTTGAGGATTTGGTAGTGGACATGTCTAGTTCCACACCCTTAGCAGCAGCAACTAACTGAGGTAATGATGTCACCCTCCATTCAGGCTTACATGCCTTCAGTTTTGTCTGGAGGGTAGGTCTCAGTCCCTCCATGAAAGCAGATGTCAGTAACTTCTGTCCCATAGGTCCAGTGGTCCCATATTGTTGAATGGATTAGGCAGTGGCTGAGGGACAGGCAACAGAGGGTTGTAGTCAATATGTATGTATATTCAGACCAAAGTCTTGTTACCAGTGGGGTACCTCAGGGATCTGTTCTGGGACCCATATTGTATAATATCTTTATCAGCGAAATTGCAGAAGGCCTCGCTGGTAAGGTGTGTCTTTTTGCTGATGACACAAAGATTTGTAACAGGGTTGATGTTCCTGGAGGGATACACCAAATGGTAAAGGATTTAGGAAAACTAGAGGAATGGTCAAAAATCTGGCAACTAAAATTTAATGTTGATAAGTGCAAGATAATGCACCTGGGGCGTAAAAACCCAAGAGCAGAATATAAAATCAGTGATACAGTCCTAACCTCAGTATCTGAGGAAAGGGATTTAGGGTTCATTATTTCAGAAGACATAAAGGTAGGCAGACAATGTCATAGAGCAGCAGGAAATGCTAGCAGAATGCTTGGGTGTACAGGGAGAGGAATTACCAGTAGAAAGAGGGAGGTGCTCATGCCACTCTACAGAGCACTAGTGAGACCTCATTTGGAGTATTGTGCGCAGTACGGGAGACCATATTTCCAGAAGGATATTGATACTTTGGAGAGAGTTCAGAGAAGAGCTACTAAACGGGTACATGGATTGCAGGATAAAACTTACCAGGAAAGATTAAAGGACCTTAACATGTATAGCTTGGAAGAAAGACGAGACAGAGGGGATATGATAGAAACTTTTAAATACATAAAGGGAATCAACAAGGTAAAAGAGGAGAGAATATTTAAAAGAAGAAAAACTGCTACAAGAGGACATAGTTTAAAATTAGAGGGGCAAAGGTTTAAAAGTAATATCAGGAAGTATTACTTTACTGAGAGAGTAGTGGATGCATGGAATAGCCTTCCTGCAGAAGTGGTAGCTGCAAATACAGTGAAGGAGTTTAAGCATGCATGGGACAGGCATAAGGCCATCCTCCATATAAGATAGGGCCAGGGGCTATCCATAGTACTCAGTATATTGGGCAGACTAGATGGGTCAAATGGTTCTTATCTGCCGACACATTCTATGTTTCTATGGTATCCCAATTCATGTCCGTCCACACTGTCCGTAGTCTAGACTCAAATGCCACTACGTCTTCTTTAGTCTTCTGCATTATGTCTTTTAAACTACGGGCACTGTCATCTTCCTTTGTCCTGGCCCATCTACCAAAAATTCTGCAATATTCTATGCCCGATGTGTCAGTTTTCTCCCAGTCAGACCATGAGGACTGGTCAGTTTTTACCCTTTCAGCCAGTAACTGTTATTTTAGAGGGTTATATGGTGACTCTCCCATTTTTAAGGCCACTAAGTCATTTAAGTCAGCCCATGTCGCCCTATATGTGGCTTGTATCTGTTGTAACATAAAGTGGGCAGGCATAGGTCTTGTCAATGGGTCAGGAATTCTACCTAAAAGTCCCATTTGGTCCTTAGGACTCGATGGGGAGTAAGACAATATGTGCTGTTGCACATACTGGACTTGACCACCGGGTGGTGGTGGTGCATGGGGGGCTTGATTGTCTCCCCCGTCTCCTGGTCCCCCTCCTCCATCCACTGGTGGAGGAACTTGTGGGGTGAATCCGGTACGTATGGTGACCGGATAGAGTCCTGTACGTAGTCTAGGTCGGGGTGCCCCACATGCTCTACAAGTTTCCGTCCAGTCAGGATTCTGGTTTCCACACATTGTACATGTCCAGCCTGGTCTATCCACCGTCCCAGAATATGACGGTGGGGGAGCTGAAGGTGGAGGACATATTTTCTTTTCTGTCTCACTGTCATTATCATGTTTTACACTTGTCATAATACAAATTTCCTCCAAATGTTACATTTGGCCATTTCTCCTTCTTCACTTTCTCTGCTGTCCGACACCAACATTCCACAACCTCCTCACATTCCTGATCCTTCATCCAACCACTATGTGTTCTTTGAAACCTTTCCCAAACTTCAGAATCTAAGTTACCATGTTTCATACCCACCTTCTGTAACACCTTCTGTGTTTTTTTCTTGTCTTGCTTCCCCTCTGAATTGTCAACTATCTGTTTGGCTAATTTGTACCCCTCAGGTATACTCTGTGTATTGCCCATGTCTATGTGTTAAGAATTTCTCTACCAGACGTCTGAAATATCTACAGTTATTACTGTACAATAATCTATGTGCTTCCTTATAGCAGATTTCCTCATTAATCTCCTGTTAATGTATCAACTATATTACACATAGGAAAACAATCATCTAATCTGCTTCCTTATAGTGACTTTATCAACTATATTACAGATTAGGAAAACTCTATATTGTCTTAACACTTTCTCAGAGGACTCCACGGTTCACTATTTCCTCTAAGGGCATTTTCTGTGATACGATACAAAATCCGAACAACAACCAGTACGTAAATCACAACATCAATAACCAAACCAAACGTTTTCCAAGACCAATCAAATTCCATATCTCAGCATAAATAGGTTCTTACCATTTTAAAAAGGCTTGACCGTCAGAGAAACTTCAATAGACCCACTGTCCCGGACCCAGGTGAAGACACAGGAAACACTGATATATTTGTGTAAGAATAAGCTTCTTACCTTGGAGCGTTGTTTGTAGTATCTGTGAGTCCGGGTCTCCTCCTGTTGTGGCCGGAACTGTAAGGTCAGAGTTCACTGGTCAAACCCCATGTTTGGGTGCCAAAGAAATTGTGGGGGCAAAGACCCCTTACTCTTATTTATGCTGAGTTTCAAATCATTATTGCCCATAGATTCAGTAATGGGTACCCATGTAGAATTGATTGACCGACACTCAGTGATCAAAGCAAGCCTCTGTTTATTAAAAGACAAACTGTATATCTTATACTGTTAATGGGGGAGGAAAATACCCTCCCACACACGTCTCATAAAACTCATGATCACATTTGCTTACACAGTAAAAACTATTACACAATTATCTCTGCAAAGATTGACTTCACCACAAATTAGGAACTTACTCCTTGGAAAATTATAAGAGGAACTAAAAACTGCCAGTTCATAAAAAAAAATTAAAAAGACAGAAGAGGAAGTATGTGATACATGTAACCATTATTTTAGAATAGTCACAAGAACTTCAGCATCTTAAAATGGCTGACAAGACAAGAAAGATTTCTTGTCATAAACCTTAGTAGTGAAGCTTCTATATTATTCGTCAAAAAGTGACAGGTACCACGCCCCTTTTCATTGTCTACCAAAACCCCTCTCGTCAACACGCCCCTTTCGTCCTCTTGACAGGTCCCCACGCCCCCACCCCTTCGCCTCCACCCGCCCATTCGCCTCCTCCCTCCCAAATCTGAATAATGCATGCCTGGGAATGTCTACATTATATTATTATGGTAGATACGGGCCTGGACATGTCACATTATATTATTATGGTAGATAGCGTCCTCCTCTCAGGGCAAGGGGCTCATGTATTTGATATTATTATTCGACCTCCTCTCATGGCAGGGGTCTCATGTATTTGATATTATTATGGTAGAAGTGTGTCTAAACATGCCTCAGCGGTCTCTGGGGTCAGGAGTAATCTCTAACAGACTTTTACATTCCCACACACAGTTTCAACAGCTTTATTGGGCAGATAAACAAATATTGCCATCTCATGGCAGGGGTCTTATGTATTTGATGATATTATGGTAGATGGGGCAGGGGTCTCTGGGGTCAGGTGTAATCTCTAACAGGTTTTTACATTCCCACACAGATAGTTTCAACAGCTTTATTGGCCAGATAAACAAATAAAAACATACCACACAGATAATGGTTTCAACAGCTTTATTGTTAGATAAACAGGGACTTAATACGCAGTGCAAACCTGGTGATAAACACACCATGGTAAAGAAATGCTCTTAACTTATTTTTTTATAAATATTTCAACTATTTTATCATTATGATCACATTTTTTATTAAAGAAATATAAAACACTCTTATAAGAGACACCATGCGCCAGATGATATAAAAAAGATACAGTATTCACTGTTCATGTCTTGTAACTGGTTATTTTGATCGATATAATCGCCCACAATTCCTTTTTATAAATTGAATAAAGCTACGAGGGTACATTTCAAAAGTCGGTGATAGCACATAAGAGTCAAAGAATATAGCGTCCTTATCATACAGTATAATTAAGACCCAGTGACTACCCTGTTTACGGGAATCATCTGTATTCACGATGTATGCAGCAGGCCTCTGTAGCACAGGCTCGTCCGGTAGAAAGTCACACGGAAATACACCCGCGAATAGGTGGCTCATATACAGATCAGATTTAGCCAGAATCGTAAGCTGTAGATTACTCATTCCTCAAAGCTGCAGGGATGCTTAGTTAAAAGTCACACACTATCTCCCTTCTATTATTAATTTCCACTATATTTGTATTTATAGAGTAAACTATCATATTTACTGTGTGGGGTGTTGGCACTGCAAACCGCACCTCTGCTCTAAGATTTCCAGTTTTAATGAGCGAAAAATGACCACCAGGTTCTTGATCTGGTGACAAATCAAATGCAAAAAATGTGTAGCCGTTCATAAATTCATCTCTGTCTATAGCTAATCCACTATCATTTCTCTGTTTTCCCGATATGTGGAGAAGCGACGCGTACTCCCTGACCGCCGATTTAGTCTCAATATTCGGTTGAAAGGGCCTTGCGGGTATCTGCTGGCCGTCCAGGTACAGCGATGCCTGATTCACATCATAGTGGTGGAAGCATAGCGGATTCCGATTGTATGAACCGCTAAAGGCTTCATTTTCAACAAAACCTATTATTACTGTTTTAGGAAGCTGCCCCAGAAACAGATTCTTTCGATTCGTAATTCTTGTACCAGACAGTATGCTGTACACCTTGAGACAGGCTCTATCTATGGTGTATTTCGCGGTAGCTGATAGAAGGGCCTGACTGTGGCCTATTCTGACAGCCGGGGATACCTGAACTCTCTTTACATACAGAGCTGCTTGTAATACCTGTACTTTAAAATGCTCTGCATCTGCAGACATCAGGCAGAAAGCATCTTTATTTCTGGTCAGTTTAATTTTCAGGTCCAATCCATTCAGTACGAGTTTTGGTTGATTAAATATATCACCAAAAAGGGGTCCCAAAAGCTCTACAGGCCTAGACCGGGCTGTAGCCCTAACCCTTTTGTTAAACCCCAAATTGTTACCCCCAAGAGTTCTTTCATGATGATGACCAGCTGTGTCTTTATAGAACAGGCCCGCCGTAAACTGCGACGACAGCGCTTGAGGGCTGTAATTTAAAATAGTCTCTATGTACGCTCTGTAACTATACAAATTATCTGAGTGTGAAATAAGTCTGTCGCTGAGTGTCACGTCCGTCTGACAAAAAAGCGTGGCGATTGGGTAATTAATCAATCCAACACAGGCATCAGCTGGAATAGTGGTATTATCCGACTTCACAATACGGCAATTGATATACAAGAGTGTGTTGTTCAGGTCGTAATAATATTCGCCACTGCCTGAAATGAAGAACTCCAAGGGGGCATTGTCGGCCAAGGCCGCTATAGGTTGGACTTCTACAAAGAGCAATTTTTCAATACTCGTCTGCGTCGGGGGTAAATCAAAAATATCTAGCTCCGATTTAGTACATTCCACAGACCCGTCATGTATGAAAGCCATGGTATTTCACTAAAAGATGTCGTCTCCAGATCGTCTAACAGCTTTCTGGCGTCTACGTCTTTTACGCGGTGGAGCTTTATTCTTGAGCCCAGGAGGAAACGATGAACCCGAGCGTGCTTTTCTTTTACCCGTTTTTTTCACAACATAAACAAGGCCCGAGCCTTTCTGTTCTTTTGGGGGCTGGCTTAATTTATCCAGCACTGCAGATGATATACTCGTGACGGCGTCTTTAGCGATATTTCTGGCCGCAGTTTTTACATGCGGTTTCACAAGCTCAATACCCCTCCTGAAAAGCGGGACTGCTCTCCTAAAAAGTCCTCTAAACAAGCCCGCAAGGCAAGCCCCGTACATGTATTCATCACCACGGAATACCTCTAACCCGTTACTTGCCTGATTAACGTAGTACCGGGCATACACACTGGGGTCACCGTACAGTCTCTGGGACAGCATTTTTAGCGTGTGACCTCCTTGCATGGTCGGAAATGTAATCTCACAATGGTTTTACCGTACCTGAATTTAACAGGTCGAGACTGGTCCGTTAAAATGGCTATTGAAATTGTATCGAAGTTATGATTGGATACAGGAATATAGTCGGGCCGCATATACTTTAGGGTCACAATCTCGTTGTTTCTACCTGTAATTTCAACAGTTTTTAAAAGTTGAGCGTATGAATTTCCAACGAGCGAATGCTGAACAATGTCTGAATAAACAAATAGCGTATAAAATGCCGCTCCGCTCGATCTGATTGTTTTCGATAGAGCCTTCAACATAGCAGCGTAGTCCTAAAATAGGCCCAAGCTTTTCACCAGGCATAATAATGTGTGTCGGTGATTCCTGTGTATAAACAGACCTTTTTATGGGGTCATATCTCAATCTAAAGGGATCGCTCAAAATTTTTAAGTTTTCAAGAACCTCATTAATAGCCTTTACAACATCCGCTACGGTAGAATAAAATCCAGATTTGATGCAGTATTCAGTTAAAGTTTCACCTTTTTTCCCAAAGAAGAAGATGCCTTCTTGCGATCCGACGGTATACCAGCTATATGGATACTGGATCTCGGTCATAGCGACATCATAAGGACCCGACAAATGAACGGGTTTTGCTAGTTTTGTTGTATAAACAGCTATTGAATTTTCAGGGTAAATTTTGGAAGATGCATTACAAGGCAGCGTTATATAAAAGGACCCAGATTCCATGGCTTATAGAGTAGTCAGTTGCGCTTCACCGATCCAGCTATTGAATTTTGTGGGGTAACCACACCACTTTACGAAAAAATGAGTTTCACCCCTCACACGTCTTTTTCGCAGTATCTTTTCTATTCTGTACACACGTCCAGCCGCCGCAGGGACTTTCTGTAACTCTTCTTTGTAAAATGAGCCTTCTATTAGATCATTACCCAAATCAACGAGTTTATACATAGGTTTTTGAAATCTTGCGTTAACGCCCGAGACGATGAAAATCTCCTCTGTGTAAGACTGTTCATACCCTTTAGCGAAAGTCCCTTTATACTGACTAATTCTTACATTAACAATTTTTTAAGTAGGTCTCGCTGGTTTAAGACTCATGCATTTGCCATAAATGTTTCTCCATATTCTTAAAGAATTGTTTTTTGTTACGTCAACAGGTCTGCACAGGATTGTATTGTGGTATGTATGATTATAGCTGTATAAAAAATTATTTAGCTCATCTATATAGCGAAATGTATTGCATCTGTTTAAAAATTTTGACATTTTTGTTTTTAACGTTCTGTTAAATCGTTCCACTAAAGCGGCTTTCACTGTGTTTGTAGTAAAGAAATGGTGGATATTGCGCTCTTTACAAAGCCGCTTCATAGCGTTGTTCATAAATTCCCGACCGCAATCCGTCTGTAGCTTTTTAGGTACACGCTGATCATTCTTGAAAATCAATTCAAAGGCTTTCGCTACAGAGGAGCCTGTCTTATCTTTCAGGGTAACACACCACGCATATTTTGATAATACATCAATAACAGTTAAAATATATTTTATGCCGTCATTTTCTTTGGCGTAGGTTGACATATCACACAGGTCGCTCTGCCATTGCGCGTCGATGGTCGCCACGATGACCTTATTTCTCACGAAAAAAATTCTTACGGGTTTATGCAGCATGTACGTGTCTTGGTTATTTAACCACGCTGCTATAGTCGCTCTCTTTATACCATGTTTTTTAACAGATCTGTATAAACTCTCTAAACCAGCAAAAGATCCGGGTGCATTAGGATTAAAATATGCCTTTTGTAAATATTTTTCAGGCTGCGGGGTCGTCATGATTGTACCGAGTGTCATGAAAAAAACCTCTTTATGCGTGTTTATTTCATACGCGTGTGCTAAATCTGCGCGGCTATCACAGAGTATATACTAACACAACTTTATATACAGTTTTACACTATAGCGGCATAATCTATTGATAAATTAATACCATGTGTAGAGCTCTGGAGGGAGGTGGGGGCGTGTATGTTTGATCACCATCACCCCTAGTGGGTGTCGCCTGTTACAAGTTCTATAAGAGTCCTCTCTCTCTCTCAGTCTATGATCAGCACAGACCAGCCAACACCAATCTGTTTCAGACGCACAAGATACTTGTCAATTTTACACACATCCTCACGGCGGACCATCCATAAATGTAAGTAGTTTTTATCATGCATTTTTATGTATCATTTTACAGCTATTGTTTTATATTTGTTTTTCAGTGTTTTGTGTATACAAAACTGGTTGGCAAATTTGTAAAATCGTATTTTATTATCTTGTTATTTATATTTTGGGAGACAGTCTGTGTCCCAATACTATACAGCTTACTCACTTTTTTGAGTAGAGCTCGAGATTTGTATAGTATAAGCCATAGCTGTCTTTTTTCGGTACTAGAAATGTATTGAAACATAGCATTTAGCGTTGTTATTCTATATTTAGATGTCGCAACTGAATCACTGTGGTTTTGAAGATTTGTTTCCTGGAATGACGGATTCTCAACTAGGTAAATAGAGTTTATTTACAGTTTATGCTTACACACACACACACACACACACACACACACACGCACCACACGCCCACTATACACGGCTGGTAATCTGTATTCTTTTTAAGTTTAGGCTTTTGAAATCCCCCTTGATGAAGAACATCTAGCGACGGATCATTGCGGCGTACCACAGGGTCAGATCAGTATCGCCGATGCTATTTTGGAACCGTTCCTCAACCGTAAGTAATTTTCATAAATATACATAAGCATCTAACAAAACACATGCAAAAATCTAACATTGTTTGCCGCTTTTATACAGAGAGTGATTTATCTAGCGTAGACGTGCCGCCGGTAGCGCTGAACGCCTGTTATTCTCAGGACGCACGGAAAAAGATGACAGCGGTTAACAACCAGGCAAAAAAAGGTACTAGCTCATATTGTAGTTTAAAATTAAAATAAAATGTGTGTGATAGTAAAACAAGTTTAATATATATATATATTTACACATTTCGAATTGTGTTGGCAGAGTGGAAATTTACTAAATCAAGAAAGAACAGTTTTAAAGAGAACATACGCCCCAACCCAGCAGCGAACAATTGTGAAGCGCCGGGTCCTAGCACATCAAACCTGTCGTGTAAGTATATATAATTAAGGCTACTTTCACACTAGCGTTCGGGTGTCCGCTCGTGCGCTCCGTTTGAAGGGGCTCACGAGCGGCCCCGAACGCATCCGTCTGGCCCCAATGCATTCTCAGTGGAGGCGGATCCACTGAGAATGCATCCGCCTGCCAGCGCTCAGCCTCCGCTCCGCTCAGTGAGCGGACACCTGAACGCTGCTTGCAGCGTTCGGGTGTCCGCCTGGCCGTGCGGAGGCGAGCGGATCCGTCCACACTTACAATGTAAGTCAATGGGGACGGATCCGCTTGAAGATGACACCATATGGCTCAATCTTCAAGCGGATCCGTTCCCCATTGACTTTCAATGTAAAGTCTGAACGGATCCGCTCAGGCTACTTTCATACTTAGAAAATTTTCTAAGTTTTAATGCAGACGGATCCGTTCTGAACGGATGCGAACGTCTGCATTATCGGAGCGGATCCGTCTGATGAAACATCAGACGGATCCGCTCCGAACGCTAGTGTGAAAGTAGCCTAACCTGTGCTATACATACAGTGGGGGAAATAATTATTTGACCCCTCACTGATTTTGTAAGTTTGTCCAATGACAAAGAAATGAAAAGTCTCAGAACAGTATCATTTCAATGGTAGGTTTATTGTAACAGTGGCAGATAGCACATCAAAAGGAAAATCGAAAAAATAACTTTAAATAAAAGATAGCAACTGATTTGCATTTCATTGAGTGAAATAAGTATTTGAACCCCTACCAACCATTAAGAGTTCTGGCTCCCACAGAGTGGTTAGACACTTCTACTCAATTAGTCACCCTCATTAAGGACACCTGTCTTAACTAGTCACCTGTATAAAAGACACCTGTCCACAGAATCAATCAATCAAGCAGACTCCAAACTCTCCAACATGGGAAAGACCAAAGAGCTGTCCAAGGATGTCAGAGACAAAATTGTAGACCTGCACAAGGCTGGAATGGGCTACAAAACCATTAGCAAGAAGCTGGGAGAGAAGGTGACAACTGTTGGTGCGATTGTTCGAAAATGGAAGGAGCACAAAATGACCATCAATCGACCTCGCTCTGGGGCTCCACGCAAGATCTCACCTCGTGGGGTGTCAATGGTTCTGAGAAAGGTGAAAAAGCATCCTAGAACTACACGGGAGGAGTTAGTTAATGACCTCAAATTAGCAGGGACCACAGTCACCAAGAAAACCATTGGAAACACATTACACCGCAATGGATTAAAATCCTGCAGGGCTCGCAAGGTCCCCCTGCTCAGGAAGGCACATGTGCAGGCCCGTCTGAAGTTTGCCAATGAACACCTGAATGATTCAGAGAGTGACTGGGAGAAGGTGCTGTGGTCTGATGAGACCAAAATAGAGCTCTTTGGCATTAACTCAACTCGCTGTGTTTGGAGGAAGAAAAATGCTGCCTATGACCCCCAAAACACCGTCCCCACCGTCAAGCATGGGGGTGGAAACATTTTGCTTTGGGGGTGTTTTTCTGCTAAGGGCACAGGACAACTTATTCGCATAAACGGGAAAATGGACGGAGCCATGTATCGTGAAATCCTGAGCGACAACCTCCTTCCCTCTGCCAGGAAACTGAAAATGGGTCGTGGATGGGTGTTCCAGCACGACAATGACCCAAAACATACAGCAAAGGCAACAAAGGAGTGGCTCAAGAAGAAGCACATTAAGGTCATGGAGTGGCCTAGTCAGTCTCCGGACCTTAATCCAATCGAAAACCTATGGAGGGAGCTCAAGCTCAGAGTTGCACAGAGACAGCCTCGAAACCTTAGGGATTTAGAGATGATCTGCAAAGAGGAGTGGACCAACATTCCTCCTAAAATGTGCGCAAACTTGGTCATCAATTACAAGAAACGTTTGACCTCTGTGCTTGCAAACAAGGGTTTTTCCACCAAGTATTAAGTCTTTTTTTGTTAGAGGGTTCAAATACTTATTTCACTCAATGAAATGCAAATCAGTTGCTATCTTTTATTTAAAGTTATTTTTTCGATTTTCCTTTTGATGTGCTATCTGCCACTGTTACAATAAACCTACCATTGAAATGATACTGTTCTGAGACTTTTCATTTCTTTGTCATTGGACAAACTTACAAAATCAGTGAGGGGTCAAATAATTATTTCCCCCACTGTATAAGCTATGTAGGGTGTTCGAGACCAGCATCCACTATAGTTTTACCCATAATTAAATTGTTATTTCCTGAGGTGTTTGGCTCTACACCATGTTTCAGCGTATGTTTATAATTCATACATGATACAAAGTCTGACTCTCTCTTTTAGGTGTGATAACAGGAAAAGGTAAATCACCGCCACACCGTCACCCGTTGACACATCCATACAAGGACACGCCAATGAAAAAGAACCTCCCAGCACCGTCGCCTTCTCGCCATCACAACGAATCTACACCTTTATCAAGAGTATGCGGCGCAGGCAAAAAGAACGCTACACGTACAGCTACACGCCACAAGCGACGTATTATGCTTAGTACAGTGGAGGAGCCCCTCGTTGCACAAGAATTGTTCCACGAGCAAAACACAGATTTTAACCATGCTAGGCTAGCGACGATACCTGAAGCGGACGAAAGCATAGTCGATGGAGACAGCATTGGTAAGCAACAAGTCATAAATTCAGACTGTAATCGGGTCTGCCACAATCAACTTTTGCCAAACACTCATTCACACACAACAACTACACCATGTAGTGAGTGGTCACCATCTCATAGCCACGGACAGTGGTCGCGAGAGGTGCTGTACGCATTAAGCGAACTGTCTGGTGTATGTCTCTACTTAACCAATTTGCGCAACCAATTGAGTTATACTGTAAATACCCACTCAGAATTTATTTTATCCAGACCAGATATGAATAAAATTAATCAAATGTCTGAGTTGCGGCAGAATATCGCTTCTCTGTTCGAGACATCTCTGAGAAGGCCTGAGAGTCCGTTCCCGAGAACCCCAGAGACGCCGTTTCCATTCCAGCCTGCGTCGGCAAGACCTGGTAGTGCATTATGACTACATATGGTCGGTGGCGGTTTGAATGAAAAGTCTAAACGTAAAGAGCCCCTTTTTAAAAGGCCAAAGTCTGTAAAAAGGGCTTTGAAAATGTTGTCAGTCTCTAAGAGATCTTTAGCAATCAGGAAGCGCAGAAGGGTTAACAGAGCAAAAGCGCCAGACACTGCGCAACAATCAACAACACGAAGGCCACTATGACAATCCCTTAGAAGGACCTAGTGGTGCTGGTTTGAATGACAGAGTACACACACACGAGGTTGGTATGCATGGTTATGACGCTCCTCTAGAAGCCGTCGATACTGCCTCATGTTCCACACAACCCCGTACACAGAGGGCGCCACCAGACAGATCTGTACACCCTGCAACAGACCCAATATTACGATTACCAGACAACGTTCTTCAGCCGGTAGACATCCCTGTGATACTAGACCATCAGTTTCACAACGAGAGACGGCTAACAGGCTTTAACGGTGTTGAGTATATCGATCACTTTAGGTTTAAGAATTTAGATCGTATACATTCGTTTGTAGGTGCTCTGGAGGCTGTGCATGCTGCCATCCAGTCTTTACTGGACAGAGTCCTCAGAGATATTAACCCTGGTGATTTTGTTCAGTTAAGACTTGAAGGTGGTCACGCCTTAGATGCCGTTTATTCTACAAAGCAGTTGAGAGAGGTCTTTAACGCAGAGACGTTTCTCAATGCGGTTGCACTCCAGAGTAACGCTGAAATCCTTTCTTCACAACAGCTAAAACTTGTGGTTGTTATTAGAAATCGACGTGGTGGGGTGAAACGGCGTTTGAAATCCATAGTATACAGTAAGATTATTCAGCAGAAAAAGCGGTGGTTGTATGACTTTAATAATACCGACTCTAATTTGTGTCTTGCGGCCAGCTTATGCGCTCTGATAGGTGATGGTGCTGACGACGACGATAGTTTATTGACACAGGCTAGACAGATACACGCTGATTTGGGTATCCCTGATAATGAGTTGGTCAGTTTAAGCGGTATAGATGCTTTTGAGAACCACCTTGACATTGTCATTAAGGTCTTGTACCACAGTAGTGGTGATTGGCACTATTTTGAAACTGGGAAAAAGTCTACGGAAAAAACTGTGTATATTCTGCATCATGACGTCATTACTAGGGTTGTCCCGATACCACTTTTTTAGGACCGAGTACAAGTACCGATACTTTTTTTCAAGTAGTCACCGATACCGAATACCGATACTTTTTTTAAATGTCATGTGACCGTTTTGGGGGATCTGTGGATCTGTGGATGACGCACTGTCATGTGGGGGATCTGTGGATGGCACTGTTATGGGGGACCTGTGGATGGCACTGTTATGGGGGATCTGTGGATGGCACTGTTATGGGGGATCTGTGGATGGCACTGTTATGGGGGATCTGTGGATGGCACTGTTATGGGGGATCTGTGGATGGCACTGTTATGGGGGATCTGTGGATGGCACTGTTATGGGGGATCTGTGGATGGCACTGTTATGGGGATCTGTGGATGGTGCTGTTATGGGGGATCTGTGGATGGCACTGTTATGGGGATCTGTGGATGGCACTGTTATGGGGGATCTGTGGATGGCACTGTTATGGGGGATCTGTGGATGGCACTGTTATGGGGATCTGTGGATGGTACTGCTATGGGGTGGGATATCTGTGGATGGCATTGTTATGGGGTGGGGGGATCTGAGGATGGCATTGTTATTTGGTGGGGGATCTGTGGATGGAACTGTTATGGGGAGGATCTGTGGATGACACTGCTATATGTCATCCACAGATCCCCCTCATAACAGTGTCCCCCAATACACCGGGCCCCGCCGCTCACCGAAGTATTTATAAACGTGAATCCTTATCCTGTTGTTAAGTTGAACTAACGCTGCCCTCTCCCATGTTCCCCTGTATCCCCACAGCACTTACTTAAGCTTCCATAGCAGGCAGAGCGGACGGCACCAGTAACGTCACTCACTGACGTCGCGCGCCTGCTCCGCCTGCTTCACTCATAAAGTGGGCGGAGCGGGCGCTCTACGTCAGTGAGTGACGTTACTGGTGCCGTCTGCTCTGCCTGCTATGGAAGCTTAAGTAAGTGCTGTGGGGATACAGGGGGGACATGGGAGAGGGCAGCGTTAGTTCAACTTAACAACAGGATAAGGATTCACGTTTATAAATACTTCGGTGAGCGGCGGGGCCCGGTGTAAGAGTACAGTGACTGCACCGGGCCCCGCCCATAGTTACGCCCATAGTATTCTATTTATGTATCGGGGCGGGGTATCGGCGGCTGAGTACCGCCGAGAAAACTCGGAATCGGTCCCGATACCGATACTAGTATCGGTATCGGGACAACCCTAGTCATTACTATGGTATCAAAAATGTGAAAGGGTTTATCGGTGAGGCGTACTTCTGTGAAAAGTGTAGTTCAGTGTATCACCACAAAGACAACAACTCGATGTCAATATTTCTGTAGGGCTTGTCAAAGAGATGATTGTGTTGAGTGTGTTGACCAACAACCGCGATGTCCCACTTGTCGTACTTTTTGTCGTTCGATCGCGTGTTTAGACTGCCACAATCTTTTGGCCAGAGATACGCTTGAGTTTTGTAGGCTTAAAACGTTTTGTGATCGCTGTTGTCGTTTTGTGTACAATAGAGAGGAAGAGCACAAGTGTATCGGTTTGCGATGCAGCATTTGTGGGGGTCTCATGTATAAATTCGATCATCTTTGCTATATGCAACCATACAAAGTAAAGAAAGAGTCGGATCTATATGTTTTCTATGACTTTGAATGCATGCAGGAGACGGGGACGCACGTGCCCAATTACATTTATGCCACGTCATTGTATGGCGCTAATTCCTGCGAGTTTGTGGGTAAAACTTGTACGCAGGAGTTTGTTAGCTTCTTTACCAGTGGTAAATTTGCAGGGTACACCTTGATAGCGCATAATGCCGGCAGGTACGAAGGGTATTTTATTGTTAAGGAGTTGATTAAAGGGTTTCTGTCACCCTGCAAAACTCTTTTTTTTTTTTTGGATAGTTAGATTGCTCATAGTGCGATATAGCAGAATATAATGTTCTTACTTACTTTCATGCGGCCGATTCTTTATAAAACGAACTTTTATAATATGTAAATGAGGGCTCTACCAGCAAGTAGGGCGTCTACTTGCTGGTAGCTGCTGCAGAAATCCGCCCCCTCGCCGTGTTGATTGACAGGGCCAGCTGTGATCTCCTCCTCCGGCCGGCCCTGTCAGTAATTCAAAAATCGCGCGCCTCGCGTCATTCGGCGCAGGCGCTCTGAGATGAGGAGGCTCGTCTCCTCAGCACTCCCTCAGTGCGCCTGCGCCGATGACGTCTTCTCTTTCGGTGATGTCATCGGCGCAGGCGCACTGAGGGAGTGCTGAGGATACGAGCCTCCTCATCTCAGAGCGCCTGCGCCGAATGACGCGAGGCGCGCGATTTTTGAATTACTGACAGGGCTGGCCGGAGGAGGAGATCACGGCTGGCCCTGTCAATCAACACGGCGAGGGGGCGGATTTCTGCAGCAGCTACCAGCAAGTAGACGCCCTACTTGCTGGTAGAGCCCTCATTTACATATTATAAAAGTTCGTTTTATAAAGAATCGGCCGCATGAAAGTAAGTAAGAACATTATATTCTGCTATATCGCACTATGAGCAATCTAACTATCCAAAAAAAAAAAGAGTTTTGCAGGGTGACAGAAACCCTTTACGGAAAAGCTGCGCATAAAAATGATTACTCAAGGCGGGCTACTGTTGTGTGTGACGCTGCCTGACTTAAAATTAAGGTTTATAGATTACCTTAACTTCCTACCAATGAGATTAAGTCGCTTACCAGACGCGTTAGGATTCTCGGGTTCAAAGGGTCATTTTCCCCATTTCTTCAACACTGAGAAAAATCAAAACTATGTGGGACCCTTACCGTCTGTTGAGTATTACGGGGTTGAATATATGATGCCTAGTGATAAAAAGGATTTCTTGGAGTGGTATGAAACGCAAAAACGCACTACTTTTGATTTTAAGGCCGAGTTAAAATCATACTGTATGCAGGATGTCAATGTTTTGAGACAGGCATGTGAGCATTACAGAGAGCGTGTGATGGAGATGACTAGAAAAAAGATTACAAAATACTGTGAACGCCAAAAGAGATGTTGTAACTACCCAGTGCATCAATCCTGTTCAGCTTATCACCCTGGCATCTGTATGTATGGCTATGTACAGGTTTAAGTTCCTCCCCAAAAATACCATCGCCATTTTACCAGCCGACAACTACCACAAAACTAAAAAGCATTACTCATCACCGGCCATTCAGTGGCTCATGTATGTTGCACACACTGAAAACGTTGACATTCAGCATGCTTTGAGAGGAGGTGAAAAACAAGTAGGCAGATATTTTCTAGATGGGTATGCCAGCGTTAATGGGGTGCACATAGCGTATGAATTTCAGGGGTGCTTTTACCACGGATGCCCCGTCTGCTATAACGAAAATGACACCAATAGTGTTACAAACACCAGCTATGGACAGTTGTACCACACATTCTACATTAAAAACCGTTTTCTACAGACCTGTGGCTATGTAGTACGTGTGCTGTGGGAACATGAGTGGCGTGAAATGGTAGAGAAAGATTGTAAACTTCAGGCAATACACTACTACGATTTCACGAGTTTGTATCCCTTTGTCAACAAAACAAAAACATATCCGGTAGGACACCCCAACATCATTTATGACAATTTTGGCTACATAAAAAATTACTTTGGCATTGCCAGGGTTACGGTTTATCCGCAGAGAGACTTGTTTTTTCCGGTCCTACCAGTGAAAATGAACAATAAATTAATGTTCCCCCTGTGCAACACATGCGCCGCAAACTCCTTGACGGGTGTTTGTACGCATAGCGATGAACAACGTTCTCTGACAGGTACATGGTGTACAGTAGAGTTAGAGCTAGCTAGGAAAAGGGATACAGGATCGCAGAGGTCTATGAGGTGTGGCATTTTCCCGACACGACGGACGAACTGTTTGCACCTTACATCGAGCTTCATCTCAGGGACAAGCAGGAGGCATCGGGCTATCCGCGCTGGTGTACAGACTCTGGTAAGCAAAAAAAATACATCGACACATTTCTTGAAAAAGAAGGTGTACAATTAGACCCTGCAAATATCGCTGTGAACCCTGCAAAAAGACAAATCTCTAAACTTTTCTTAAATTCGTTATGGGGAAAGTTTGCGCAGCGATCTAATTTACCCTGTAACAGCATCGTGAATAACCCTGATGAGCTCTTTCGCTATGTCTTTCTCCCATACTACGAGGTTTCTGAGTTAAATTTTATTGATGATGAAACCGCATCGATCAATTGGAAATATGCAAAAAAAAAAAACACACAATCAACTGTCACGGAACCATGAACCAGACGTACAACAAGAGATAAGTGAAAATAAGAAGGCTTTATTGAAAATAAAGCTGTAAAGCAAAAGTCCAAACGGATGGTGAAACCGAGCAGAGTCTTTGCGAAGCCAGAGGTCAGGAACCAGAAGGGTAGTCAGACGAAGCCAGGATCAGGAACCAGCAGGGTAGTCAGACGAAGCCAGGATCAGGAACCAGCAGGGTAGTCAGACGAAGCCAGGATCAGGAACCAGCAGGGTAGTCAGACGAAGCCAGGATCAGGAACCAGAAACAGCAGCAGTCTTAGAAGCATGTGAACACAAGAGGACCAAGCAAGGAACTGAAGCCACAGACCTCCTATATATATGAGCTAGGCATCCAGCTCCTCCCAGGGGAAGGAGGAGCCGCAGGGTGGAAGGCTACAAGAAACCCAGGACCCAAGATGGCCGCCAGCACATGTCAAACGAAGGAGAGCAGCAAGCAGGTAAGACCATGACAGTACCTCCCCCTCAAGGGCCCCTCCTCCGCGGAGCACAAAACGGTTTCTGAGGGAAGCGTGCGTGGAAGGCTCGGAGCAAGGCAGGAGCATGGACATCTGCGGAGGGAACCCAGGAACGCTCCTCTGGACCATAACCACGCCAATGGACCAAAAACTGCAACCGACCGCGGACCAGGCGTGAGTCCAGGATATTGCTCACCTCATATTCCTCACGATTGCCTACTTGGACCGGACGAGGCCGAGGAACCGAGGAAGTGAAACGATTACACACCAGTGGCTTCAACAGGGAGACATGAAACACGTTGGAGATCCGCATGCCAGGAGGAAGCGCAAGGGCATAGGCTACCGGGTTTACCCTGCGAAGCACTCGGAAGGGACCAACAAAGCGAGGCGCCAGCTTGGGAGTGGGCACTCGAAGGTTGAGGTTGCGGGTGGACAACCATACACGGTCTCCGACCTGGTAGGAAGGAGCAGGCGCTCGTCTGCGATCAGCCTGGAATCTCTGGCGCTGCGCAGAGACCTCAAGGGACTTCTGGATCTGTACCCAAGAAGCACGTAGGACGGAAAGGTGATCCTCCACAGCCGGAATATCCTGGGGAGAGAATACCTCCGGTAACACGGCAGGTTGGAACCCATAATTGGCCATGAAGGGAGACGTCCCAGAGGAAGAGTTCACCGCCGTGTTCCTGGCAAACTCAGCCCAAGGCAGGAGGTCAACCCAATTGTCTTGGTGATCGGAGACATAGCAACGAAGGAATTGCTCCAAGGCCTGATTGGATCGTTCTGCGGCCCCATTGGACTGAGGGTGGTAGGCCGAGGAGAAGGAGAGATGAATCCCCAACTGGGAGCAAAAGGCGCGCCAGAACCTGGACACAAACTGACTCCCCCGATCCGACACAATCTCCTTAGGCAAACCGTGCAACCGGAAGACCTCCCTGGCAAAAATCGTGGCCAACTCTTGTGCAGAGGGTAACTTCTTGAGAGGAACACAGTGGCACATTTTGGAAAACCGATCCACAATCATGAGAATGACCGTATGGCCTCGGGATGCAGGGAGGTCCACAATGAAATCCATCCCCAGGTGTGACCATGGGCGCTCCCCGGTGGCTATGGGTTGCAGAAGGCCCAACGGAAGGTGCCGAGGGGACTTACTCTGGGCACAAACGGAGCATGCCGCTACATATGCGGCGATGTCGGAACGTAGGGAAGGCCACCAGAACAGACGTGAAACAGCCCAGGACAGCTGATTCTTTCCAGGATGCCCCGCGGTCTTGGAGTTATGGTAGGTTCGCAACAACCGAGTGCGCAACTCCTCAGGCACAAAACATCTGCCGTTGGGTCTCCCAGAGGGAGCACCAGATTGAGCCGCCAAAATCTGCTCACCCAGGGGAGAGGTCAGGCTGGTGCGAATGGCGGCCAGGATCTGATTTGGAGGTATGACCGAAGTCGGAATCGACTCCTCCCTGGACAGCTCGGAGTACTGCCGTGATAAGGCATCCGCCCTGATGTTCTTGGAACCGGGTAGGTAGGAGACCACGTAATTAAAACGTGACAAGAACAGAGCCCATCTGGCCTGACGTGGTGTCAATCTCTTGGCCTCAGAAAGGTAGGTCAGATTCTTGTGGTCCGTCAGGATGAGAACCGGAACCACCGAACCCTCGAGCAAGTGCCTCCATTCTTTAAGGGCCTGCACGATGGCCAATAACTCCCTGTCACCAATCTGATAGTTGCACTCCGCGGAAGACAGTTTCCGGGAGTAAAACCCACAAGGAAGCAGAGGACCCTCTGGTGTTCTACGCTGAGACAGAAGGGCGCCTACTCCCGTCTCAGACGCGTCCACCTCGAGGACAAAGGGCAACCCAGGGTTGGGATGCGACAGAATCGGAGCCGACACAAAGGCGGACTTTAGGGCCTCAAAAGCTCGGATGGCCTCGAGCGGCCAGACCTGGGAATTACTGCCCTTCCTGGTCAGATCCGTGAGAGGCTTGGCCAGCATGGAAAAGTCCCTGATGAACTTCCGATAATAATTGGCGAAGCCCAAAAAGCGCTGCAGGGAACGAAGACCACTGGGCTGGGGCCACTGTAAGACAGCCGAAACCTTCTCAGGATCCATGGAGAACCCCTCAGCGGAAATGATGTAACCTAAGAAGGTTACCTGGGATCGGTGAAATTCGCATTTCTCAAGCTTACCGAACAGCTTGTTCTCTCGTAACCGTTGCAACACTCGTCTGACATCCAGAATGTGGGCCTCCATGGATTCAGAATATACCAAGATGTCATCCAAATAGACTACCACACACTGCTGCAACAGGTCACGGAAAACATCGTTGATGAATTCCTGAAAGACTGCGGGCGCATTGCACAACCCAAAGGGCATAACCAAGGATTCGTAATGACCGGTCCTGGTGTTAAACGCGGTCTTCCACTCATCGCCCGCCTTGATCCTTACCAGGTTATATGCCGCCCTCAGGTCGAGTTTGGTAAAGACCGTGGCCCCTTTAAGGCGATCGAACAGCTCGGAAATCAAGGGTATCGGGTAAGCATTCTTGATCGTGATGCGATTGAGACCCCTGTAATCGATGCAAGGCCTCAACTCACCGCCCTTCTTTTTCACAAAGAAAAATCCAGCCCCTGCCGGGGACGAAGATTTGCGAATGTGTCCGCGTGAAAGCGCCTCCCTCACGTACTCCTCCATGGCCTCATTCTCCGCTACCGACAGTGGATAGACTTTGCCACGAGGAGGAACGGCACCAGATTGTAACTCTATGGCACAATCGTATGGGCGGTGCGGAGGTAGGGCAACCGCGCGCACCTTATCGAATACATCCCGGTACTCCTCGTATTCAGGAGGCAACAGAGAGTCCGAGGAAGTACACAGCAACTTGACAGACCCATGGATGCAACTAGCCCCACACTGCGGTGACCACGAGAGGATCTCGACCGATCTCCAATCGAAAGTCGGATTATGCTTCTGGAGCCAGGGGTACCCCAAGACCACCGAGTAGTGTGGAGACGAAATAACCTGGAGGCAGACCGACTCTCTGTGAACGGCACCAATGGCTATCCCCACTGGAAGGGTCTCATGAGTCACGTGTGGCGGCAGAAGGGGTCTGCCGTCTATCGCCTCAAGAGCCAGTGGGGAACCTCGAGCCTGCAGAGGAATGGAATTGGCGGCAGCGAACACACTATCAATGAACAAACCACCAGCACCAGAGTCCACCAACGCCTGGGTCGTCACCGAGCCCCCGACCCAGGAGAGGACAACAGTGATCAGTGGTTTGTCAACACGGGAAACCGGGGATGAGGAGACTCCACCCAAGATCTGCCCCCGACAGGATCTCAGGGTACGAGCGTTTCCCGGACGGTTCGGACATGCCAACCGAAAATGCCCACCGAGACCACAGTACATGCATCGGCCCTCGCGTCTCCGGAGTGCCCTCTCCCCCTCGGACAGGCGAGCAAACCCCAGCTGCATGGGTTCACCCCCAGACAAGTCATCCCCAGGAGGCGTGGGAGGAGAGGGAGGCACGGGTGGGACAGCAAACGTAGGCACCAATCTGTTAGAAGACCTCCGCAGGTTCTCCTTAAAGGAAGGTCTCTCCCTGAGTCTGGTGTCAATCAAAATCAGGAAAGAAATAAGAGACTCGAGCTCAACTGGTAGGTCCTTAGCTGCAACCTCATCCTTCAAGGCATCCGAGAGACCATGAGAGAAAGCAGCGACCAGAGCCTCATTATTCCAGCCCACCTCTGCTGCCAGGGTACGAAACTCAATGGCGTATTCAGCTACGGATCGTGAACCCTGTCTGATGGACATAAGGAGCTTCGCAGCAGAGGCAGCACGAGCCGGCACATCGAATACCTTCCGAAGAGAAGCAACAAAACCGGAAAACTCGGCAACCACCGGATTGTTGTTCTCCCATAAAGGGCTGGCCCAGGCCATGGCCTTGTCCGAGAGCAGCGAGATCAAGAAGCCCACCTTTGATCTCTCAGTAGGAAAGGCATGTGGCAGCAACTCGAAATAAATGCCCACCTGGTTAAGGAAACCTCGGCACTGAGTTGGCTCTCCCCCAAAGCGCTGTGGAAGAGGGGCAGAACCGGTCATACCCCGAAACACCGCAGGCGCAACAACAGGTGTCGGGGTAGACTCTGGCGCAACAACCGGAGCGGCAGTAGGAGCGAGCCCAGGAGCGACAACCGACCCATCGGCAACGGGAGCGAAATGAGCCGTGCGTTCAAGCAGGGTTTGCAACGCCACAGCGAACCGACCCAACAGGTGATCCTGCTGATCAAGTCTGGCAACCAGCGTGGGTAGCGAGGATGGCCCTGTACCGTCAGAATTCATGGCTTGGTCCTAATGTCACGGAACCATGAACCAGACGTACAACAAGAGATAAGTGAAAATAAGAAGGCTTTATTGAAAATAAAGCTGTAAAGCAAAAGTCCAAACGGATGGTGAAACCGAGCAGAGTCTTTGCGAAGCCAGAGGTCAGGAACCAGAAGGGTAGTCAGACGAAGCCAGGATCAGGAACCAGCAGGGTAGTCAGACGAAGCCAGGATCAGGAACCAGCAGGGTAGTCAGACGAAGCCAGGATCAGGAACCAGCAGGGTAGTCAGACGAAGCCAGGATCAGGAACCAGAAACAGCAGCAGTCTTAGAAGCATGTGAACACAAGAGGACCAAGCAAGGAACTGAAGCCACAGACCTCCTATATATATGAGCTAGGCATCCAGCTCCTCCCAGGGGAAGGAGGAGCCGCAGGGTGGAAGGCTACAAGAAACCCAGGACCCAAGATGGCCGCCAGCACATGTCAAACGAAGGAGAGCAGCAAGCAGGTAAGACCATGACATCAACAAAAACACAAACATTTTTATAGCATGTTTTACAACAGCCTATGCCAGACTAGAACTCTACTCACTTCTGGACAGACTGCAGGAAAGGTGTCTTTATCACGACACGGATTCTGTCATTTTTGTTCATCGTGAAGGTGACTGGCTTCCCCCTTTAGGCGATTATTTGGGCGAGCTAACCAGCGAAATACCAGATAACACATACATCACAGAATTTGTATCTACGCGTCCAAAATCGTACGGGTACAAACTGAATACAGGTAAGACTGTTTTAAAGGTTAAGGGGATCACACTAAACGTTGCTAATGCTAGGGATATTAATTTTGACAGCCTAAAGGATTTAGTTCTGGATTACATCCTAAACAGCGATCTTGAATGTCAGAAATTTATATCTGTGGTGCAACCAGGTTTTGTTAAAAATAAGCAGTTGTGGCAGATTGAGACAAGACCATTGCGCAAAACGCAGAGGTGTGTATACACAAAAAGGAGTCTGCAAGACTATTTTACCACGCTACCTTTCAGGTTCTAATAACGTTATGACACCGTTACACCATTCTTTTTTCAGGTGAATTAGTTGGATCCTTATGGACATCTGCTAGTAGATTTAAGGGCTACTACACCAGAGCAATTTCGTTTAAGGTCGGGGTTCTTACCGCCAGCATTGCCGGCTGTGTATATCCAGAAGAGAAATAGTTTAAAAAAGTGAGATTTAGAAGGTTACGCGCATTCTAGGCCGTTTACACAGCAGCGACAAGATGTCGGAGAGATTACGCCGTAATTGGGCTCTCTTAAAAACGCTTGTAAAAGCGACACCATCTGTCAGAAAATCTATTTTGCGCCATGCGAGCGATGATTTAATAGCCGCCATAGGGGAGATCGCCTTAAACATCCTAAAAGGACGAATTCCGCTAAAGGAACGTCAGAAAAAGATACTAAAGAAGTGGCGTAAGGCTATAAGGCGGATGTGTGATAAAACAATCCCCATAATGAAAAAGAAGCGCTTAGTGAATCAGACTTGGGGTTTGCAATTCCGTTAATAACGAGTTTGCTTTTTAACAAATAATGGATCATGCGGAGAAAATGTACTTGGTTCCAAAACATGAGCTCAAGAGGGTGAGTCAGGTCTTTACACCACCGACCGGTGTAAGGCAGAGCGTGATACCACGCTTGGATGATGAAATTAACGGTATTTTACACAGCTCTGGATTGCCGGATGATGTGAAAATGAAAAGATACACCGATATAATGCAAAGATACTTGGTTCTGGCCAAACAGGAGACTAAAGAGCTAGCGACTTTAAACCTTGTTAACCAATCTGATCCTGATCATCAACAACTGCCAAATACACCCGCTAATAAATATGATTCTGTCCTTGAAATTGTAACATGTCAACCCCCGTTTTAAGAAAAATGCTGAACTTTTGTTAAGCAGGTTGAAGCAGAATACCAGTGTTACAACGTGGAATGATAAAGGTGAATTTATTTATAAGGGTGATGTTATTCCTGGTTCTAACATGATGGATCTTGTGCGCAATGCGACGCAAAACCACAGACTGTCAAAAAACAAAAACCCGCCAGGCTGGGTTGCATTTATGCATGCCATGGCGGACATAAATATGCCATCTACTGTTGTGGGTAATTCATCTACTAGAGAGATTCTGGACGGTTTAAAAACGAAGTTGAACGAGTCGCCTGTAAGTGCCACACCTAATCGCACACTCCTGACCGACCCCTCCACACCTATGGGTATAAGACAGGGTAGTCTGTTACCTGAAAGAAGGACATCGCCAATGTTACAATCTTCTTGGTTAAGCTTGTGAATACGGATTATGTGTAGATATTATTAATGTCATTTATATTGTAACCCAGCTAGACGTATTTTTGTATTTATATATGTGTTGTAACATTGCCGCTTTTCTGCATGTTTATCTGCTCAATAAAGTTTTTAAAACTTTTATTTTGTTTGTACTCAATTCGTTTACTGTCAATAAGGGGGCTCGCTGTGGGGGCTCGCTGTGGGGGCCTCTAGATCTACCATAATAATATCAAATACATGAGACCCCTACCATGAGATGGCAATATTTGTTTATCTGCCCAATAAAGCTGTTGAAACTGTGTGTGGGAATGTAAAAGTCTGTTAGAGATTACTCCTGACCCCAGAGACCCTTGAGGCATGTTCAGACACACTTCTACCATAATAATATCAAATACATGAGACCCCTGCCATGAGAGGAGGTCGAATAATAATATCAAATACATGAGCCCCTTGCCCTGAGAGGAGGACGCTATCTACCATAATAATATAATGTGGACATGTCCTGGCCCGTATCTACCATAATAATATAATGTAGACATGCCCAGGCATGCATTATTCAGATTTGAGAGGGAGGAGGCGAATGGGCGGGGGTGTGGGGACCTGTCAAGAGGACGAAAGGGGCGTGTTGATGAGAGGGGTTTTGGTAGACAATGAAAAGGGGCGTGGTACCTGTCACTTTTTGACGAATAATATAGAAGCTTCACTACTAACCTTTTAAGATGGCTGACATAAAACAGGGAAAAGATCTCCTGTCTTCCACAGAAACCACCCAAAATGACCCCATTCTATAAACTACACCCCTCAAGGTATTCAAAACAGATTTTACAAACTTTGTTAACCCTTTAGGTGTTCCACAAGAATTAATGCAAAATGGAGATACAATTTCAAAATTTCACTTTTTTGGCAGATTTTCCATTTTAATAATTTTTTTCCAGTTACAAAGCAAGGGTTAAAGGGTTTCTACCACTTCGTTTCACATAATTAGCTGTCAGACACTAGCGATCCGCTAGGGTCTGCTCTGCCAAACCATCCTAATATAATCGCTTTTGGGGCAGCCGTTTCGCAAAAAAAAAAGAACTTTTATTAATATGCTAATGAGCCTCTAGGTGCTATGGGGGCGTCATTAGCACCTAGAGGCTCGGTCTACCTTCACAAACTGCCGCCGCACAGCGCGTCCCTCCAGCCCGCCCATCTCCTCCGGAATGCGATCCTCCCTGTGAGCGTATGTATTCTGCGCATGCGCAGTGAATGTCCGACCGCTTCCCTGCACAGACATCTCCACTGCGCCTGTTCGTCGGAGCACTATGACGTCATCGGCGAAGGCGCAGTGGAGATGTCTGAGCAGGGAAGCGGTCGGACATTCACTGCGCATGCGCAGAATACATACGCTCACAGGGAGGATCGCATTCCGGAGGAGATGGGCGGGCTGGAGGGACGCGCTGGGCGGCGGCAGTTTGTGAAGGTAGAACGAGCCTCTAGGTGCTAATGACACCCCCATAGCACCTAGAGGCTCATTAGCATATTAATAAAAGTTCTTTTTTTTTGCGAAACGGCTGCCCCAAAAGCAATTATATTAGGATGGTTTGGCAGAGCAGACACTAGCGGATCGCTAGTGTCTGACAGCTAATTATGTGAAACGAAGTGGTAGAAACCCTTTAACAGCCAAACCAAACTCAATATTTATGGCCCTGATTCTGTAGTTTACAGAAACACCCCATATGTGGTCGTAAACCGCTATAGGGGCACACGGCCTGGTCCAGAAGGAAAGGAATGCAATACGTTTTTTGGAAGGCAGGTTTTGCTGGACTGGTTTTTTTGACACCATATCCCATTTGAAGCCCCCTGATGCACCCCTAGAGTAGAAACTCCAAAAAAGTGACCCCATTTTAGAAACTATGGGATAGGGTGGCAGTATTGTTGGTACTAGTTTAGGGTACATATGATTTTTGGTTGCTCTATATTACACTTTTTGTGAGGCAAGATAACAAGAAATAGCTGTTTTGGCACCGTTTTTATTTTTTGTTATTTACAACATTCATCTGACAGGTTAGATCATGTGATAATTTTATAGACCAGGTTGTCACGGACGCTGCGATACCTAATATGTATACTTTTTTTTTTTATTTATGCAAGTTTTACACAATGATTTCATTTTTGAAGCAAACAAAATCATGTTTTAGTGTCTCCATAGTCTGAGAGCCATAATTTTTTCAGTTTTTGGGTGATTACCCTGGGTAGGGTATGATTTTTGCGGGATGAGATGACTTTTATTGGCACTATTTTGGGGTGCGTG
This sequence comes from Bufo bufo, assembly GCF_905171765.1. Classification (NCBI taxonomy): domain Eukaryota; kingdom Metazoa; phylum Chordata; class Amphibia; order Anura; family Bufonidae; genus Bufo; species Bufo bufo. Next base: position 65,477,781 of record NC_053398.1, on the reverse strand, counting down.
TGACTTTTTGATCGCTTGCTATTACACTTTTTGTGATGTAAGGTGACAAAAAATGGCTTTTTTTACACCATTTTTAGTTTTTTACGGTATTCACCTGAGGGGTTAGGTCATGTGATAGTTTTATAGAGCAAGTTATTACGGACGCTGCGATACCCAATATGTATACTTTCTTTTTATTTATGTAAGTTTTACACAATGATTTCATTTTTGAAGCTAAAAAAAAACATGTTTTAGCGTTTTCATAGTCTGAGAGCCATAATTTTTTTCAGTTTTTGGGTGATTACCTTGTGTAGGGTATGATTTTTGCGGGATGAGATGGTTTTATTGGCACTATTTTGGGGTGCGTGTGACTTTTTGATCGCTGGCCATTACTTTTTGTGATGTAAGGTGACAAAAAATGGTTTATTTAGCACAGTTTTTATTTTTTACGGCATTCATCTGAGGGGTTAGGTCATGTGATATTTTTATAGAGCCGGTCAATACGGACGCAGCAATACCTAATATGTATATCAATTTTTTGATTTATGTAAGTTTTACACAATAACAGCTTTTTTAAAACAATAAAAAAAAAATGATGTTTTAGTGTCTCCATATTCTGAGCCATAGTTTTTTTTATTTTTTGGCCGATTGTCTCAGGTAGGGGCTCATTTTTTGCGGGATGGTTAGATTGGTACTATTTTGGTAGGCAAACGCCTTTTTGATCACTTGCTGTTGTACTCTTTGTGATGTAAGGTGACAAAAAAATGGTTTATTTAGCACAGGTTTTATTTTTTACGGTGTTCACCTGAGGGGTTAGGTCATGTGATATGTTTATAGAGCCGGCGATACGGACACAGATTTTTTTTTTAACTTTATTTGGGGAAAATTACGTTTTTGTTCATTTTTACTTGAAACTTAATTTTTGGGGGGAAAACTTTATTTTTTGTCCCACTTTGGGACTTGAACTTTTGGGGGTCTAATCCCCTTTACAATGCATTCCAATACTTCTGTATTGGAATGCATTGGCTGTATGAGTAATACTGTGTGTATTACTCATACAGCTTCCGGCCTGTGAGATCCAGGGGGCTGGATCTCACAGGCACGTCACAGGAAGGCAGCGGCGATGCCTCAGGAAGGCATTGCGCTGCCTTCCATGCCATCGGGCCCCCCCTACAGCCGTATGGGGACCCGATGGCACTGCCGATCGCCCCCGCAAACCTCAGGTAGAGCTGGAAACCGCAAGTCTGAACATGACCCCCCCCCCGGCGTTGTGACAGAATGATTTCAGCGGACATCCTGTTCCTATTAACCCCCGCGCCGCAATCTAGTTTTAAAGTTATGACATACCGGTACGTCATAAGTCCTTAAGGGGTTAATCAATATTTGGTGGAAGCTGGTGTATCGCAGGCCTCAATCTATATTTGGTGGAAGCTGGTGTATCACACCCCTCAATCAATATTTTGTAAAAGCCGGTGTATCACACCCCTCAATCAGTATTTTGCGGAATATGGTTGCGCTATATAAATAAATTGTATTATTATTAATAAATATGAACATAGGCTGGTTGAGGTGCTGTACATTGAATATATGTAGTGCAGTAAATCTAATGTGTTATGTGCCACTTGTGCAGGGGGTGGGAGACTAGGGGCCCACCGGGGGATTCCCCTGTATCCCTGTGGGCCAGTCCGAGCCTGCACCTGTTGCAATTAATTATTCCAATAGCGTTTGTTCCTCTATCTTGCTGCAGTATCTCAGCACAACTGCTGCACAATACAAATGCACTATAATATACTTTCTATGTTAGAAGGTATATTATAGGTATATCACTCCTCAATCAGATTTTTTTTTGTGGGGCAACAGGTATATCACACCTGTTGCAATTAGTTATTCCAATAGCGTTTGTCCCTCTAGCTGCAGTATGGCAGCAGAAACGCACTCAACTGCTGCACAATACACATGCACTATAATATACTTTCTACCATATGTTAGAAAGTATATCATAAGTATATCACACCCTTCTGTATGTCACACCTATCGATAGCACACTTAGTCAGGTCCGTAAATATTGGGACATCAACACAATTCTAACATTTTTGGCTCTATACACCACCACAATGGATTTGAAATGAAACGAACAAGATGTGCTTTAACTGCAGACTGTCAGCTTTAATTTGAGGGTATTTACATCCAAATCAGGTGAACGGTGTAGGAATTACAACAGTTTGCATATGTGCCTCCCACTTGTTAAATGAGCAAAAGTAATGGGACATAATAATAATAATCATAAAGCAAACTTTCACTTTTTAATACTTGGTTGCAAATCCTTTGCAGTCAATTACAGCCTGAAGTCTGGAACGCATAGACCTCACCAGACGCTGGGTTTCATCCCTGGTGATGCGCTGCCAGGCCTCTACTGCAACTGTCTTCAGTTCCTGCTTGTTCTTTGGGCATTTTCCCTTTAGTTTTGTCTTCAGCAAGTGAAATGCATCATCAATCGGATTCAGGTCAGGTGATTGACTTGGCCATTGCATAACATTCCACTTCTTTTCCTTAACCCCTTAAGGACGCAGGGCGTATCGGTACGCCCTATTTCCCGAGTCCTTAAGGACTCAGGGCGTACCGGTACGTCCTAACTTGAAATCAGTATTCCGGCGCCCGAGGGGTTAAACGGAACGGGATTTCGGCTGAAATCCTTCAGCCGGCATCCTGTGACAACGCCAGGGGGGGTCATGTGACCCCCCCGTGTCGGCGATCGCAGCAAACCGCAGGTCAATTCAGACCTGCGGTTTGCTGCGCTTTTTGCAGTTTCTGATGCCCGCGGTCCCTGACCGCGGGGATCAGAAACTTTTGAGTGCCTATAATCTATATTTTTCACCCCCCCCTGCACCCCTGCACGATTTTATGCCGGCGGGTGGTGCGGGGGGGGGGTGTCGCATGCGGTGGGGGCGTTGCGGGAGGCGGGCGGTGCGGCAGGCGGGATCGCGATCCCCCGCCCGCCTCCCCATGAATGATCGTTGGTGTCTAGTGGTTATTCCAGGGTGCCAGCACATTGCTGGCACCCTGGTATAAACGGCTGACATCTGTGCAGATGTCAGCCGTTTAACCCTTTCCATACCGCGGTCCGTACGGACCGCTGTATGGAAAAAGTTAACTGTCGTCGGTCAGGGAGCTCCCTCCCTCTCCATCGGGGGGCTGCTGTGCCTTTGCAGCCCCCCGATGGAGAGGGAGAGAGCTCCCAGAGAGCCCCCCTCAGCCCCGTGCTTACCCTTCCCCGTCTGCGAAGTTCTGAGCAGACGGGGAGGGTTCCCATGGCAACAGGACGCCTGCTCAGGCGTCCTGCTGTCCATGGTGCTGAACAGATCTGTGCTAAAAGCACAGATCTGTTCAGTGTAAGTAAAATACAGTACAGAACAATATATATTGTTCTGTACTGTATTATACAGACATCAGACCCACTGGATCTTCCAGAACCAAGTGGGTCTGGGTCAAAAAAAAAGTGAAAAAAAGTGAAAAAAGTTAAGATAAAAAAAAAACATTCATCACTGAATAAAAATTAAAAAAATTAAATACACTACACATATTAGGTATCGCCGCGTCCGTAACGACCTGATCTATAAAACGGTCATGTTACTTTCCCCGCACGGTGAACGCCATAAAAATAAAAAAATAAAAACTATGAGAAAATTAAAATTTTGCCCACCTTACTTCCCAAAAAAGGTAATAAAAGTGATCAAAAAAGTCATATGTACGCCAAAATAGTACCAATCAAACCGTCATCTCATCCCGCAAAAATCATACCCTACCCAAGATAATCGCCCAAAAACTGAAAAAACTATGGCTCTCAGACTAAAGAAACACTAAAACATGATTTTTTTTGTTTCAAAAATGAAATCATTGTGTAAAACTTACATAAATAAAAATAAAGTATACATATTAGGTATCGCCGCGTCCGTATCAACCGGCTCTATAAGAATATCACATGATCTAACCCCTCAGGTGACCACCGTAAAAAATAAAAAATAAAAACGGTGTAAAAAAAGCCATTTTTTGTCATCTTACGTCACAAAAAGTGTAATAACAAGCGATCAAAAAGTCATATGCACCCCAAAATAGTGCCAATTAAACCGTCATCTCATCCCGCAAAAAATGAGACCCTACTCAAGATAATCGCCCAAAAACTGAAAAAACTATGGCTCTTAGACTATGGAGACACTAAAACTTTTTTTGGTTTTAAAAAGGAAGTTATTGTATAAAACTTATATAAATAAAAAAAATTGTATACATATTAGGTATCGCCGCGTCCGTGACAACCTGCTCTATGAAATTACCACATGATCTAACCTGTCAGATGAATGTTGTAAATAACAAAAAAAAAAAAAAAGTGCCAAAAAAGCTATTTCTTGTTACCTTGCCGCACAAAAAGTGTAATATAGAGCAACCAAAAATCATATGTACCCTAAACTAGTACCAACAAAGCTGCCACCTTATTCCGTACTTTCTAAAATGGGGTCACTTTTTTGGAGTTTCCACTCTAGGGGTGCATCAGGGGGGCTTCAAATGGGACATGGTGTCAAAAAAACCAGTCCAGCAAAACCTGCCTTCCAAAAACCGTATGGCATTCCTTTCCTTCTGCGCCCTGCCGTGTGCCCGTACAGCGGTTTACGAACACATATTAGGTGTTTCTGTAAACTACAGAATCAGGGCCATAAATAATGAGTTTTGTTTGGCTGTTAACCCTTGCTTTGTTACTGGAAAAAAAATATTAAAATGGAAAATCTGCCAAAAAAGTGAAATTTTGAAATTGTATCTCTATTTTCCATTAAATCTTGTGCAACACCTAAAGGGTTAACAAAGTTTGTAAAATCAGTTTTGAATACCTTGAGGGGTGTAGTTTCTTAGATGGGATCACTTTTATGGAGTTTCTACTCTAGGGGTGCATCAGGGGGCTTCAAATGGGACATGGTGTCAAAAAAACAGTCCAGCAAAATCAGCCCTCCAAAAACCAAACGGCGCACCTTTCCCTCTACGCCCTACTGTGTGCCCGTACAGTAGTTTACGGCCACATATGGGGTGTTTCTGTAAACGGCAGAGTCAGGGCAATAAAGATACAGTCTTGTTTAGCTGTTAACCCTTGCTTTGTTAGTGGAAAAAATGGGTTAAAATGGAAAATTAGGCAAAAAAATGAAATTCTCAAATTTCATCCCCATTTGCCAATAACTCTTGTGCAATACCTAAAGGGTTAACGAAGCTTGTAAAATCAGTTTTGAATACCTTGAGGGGTGTAGTTTATAGAATGGGGTCATTTTTGGGCGGTTTCTATTATGTATGCCTCGCAAAGTGACTTCAGACCTGTAGTGGTCCCTAAAAATTTGTTTTTTGTAAATTTCTGAAAAATTTCAAGATTTGCTTCTAAACTTCTAAGCCTTATAACATCCCCAAAAAATAAAATATCAATCCCAAAATGCTACAAACATGAAGTAGACATATGGGGAATGTAAAGTCATCAAAATTTTTGGGGGTATTACTATGTATTACAGAAGTAGAGAAACTGAAACTTTGAAATTTTGCAAATTTTTCCAAATTTTTGGTAAATATGGTATTTTTTTATGCAAAAAAATTTACTTTTTTGACCCAATTTTAGCAGTGTCATGAAGTACAATATGTGACGAAAAAACAATCTCAGAACGGCCTGGATAAGTCAAAGCGTTTTAAAGTTATCAGCACTTAAAGTGACACTGGTCAGATTTGCAAAAAATGGCCAAGTCCTTAAGGTGAAATAGGGCTGAGTCCTTAAGGGGTTAAACTCTTTGGTTGCTTTTGCAGTATGCTTTGGATCATTGTCCATCTGCATTGTGAAGCGCAGTCCAATGAGTTCTGAAGCATTTGGCTGAATAGGAGCAGATAATATTGCCCGAAACACTTTAGAATTCATCCTGCTGCTTTTATCAGCAGTCACATCATCAATAAATACAAGAGAACCAGTTCCATTGGCAGCCATACATGCCCACGCCATGACACTAACACCACCATGCTTCACTGATGAGGTGGTATGCTTAGGATCATGAGCAGTTCTTTTCCTTCTCCATACTCTTCTCTTCCCATCACTCTGCTACAAGTTGATCTTGGTCTCATCTGTCCATAGGATGTTGTTCCAGAACTGTGAAGGCTTTTTTAGATGTCGTTTGGCAAACTCTAATCTGGCCTTCCTGTTTTTGAGGCTCACCAATGGTTTACATCTTGTGGTGAACCCTCTGTATTCCCTCTGGTGAAGTCTTCTCTTGATTATTGACTTTGACACACTGACACACATACACCTACCTCCTGGAGAGTGTTCTTGATCTGGCCAACTGTTGTGAAGAGTGTTTTCTTCACCAGGGAAAGAATTCTTTGGTCATCCACCACAGTTGTTTTCCGTGGTCTTCCAGGTCTTTTGGTGTTGCTGAGCTCACCGATGCGTTCCTTCTTTTTAAGAATTTTCCAAACAGTTATTTTGGCCACGCTTATGTTTTTGCTATCTCTCTGATGGGTTTGTTTTGTTTTTTCAGCCTAATGATGGCTTGCTTCTCTGATGGTGACAGCTCTTTGGATCTCATCTTGAGAGTTGACAGCAACAGATTTCAAATGCAAATAGCACACTTGAAATGAACTCTGGACCTTTTATCTGCTCATTGTAATTGGGATAATGAGGGAATAACACACACCTGGCCATGGAACAGCTGAGAAGCCAATTGTCCCATTACTTTTGGTTCCTTAACAAGTGGGAGGCACATATGCAAACTGTTGTAATTCCTACACCGTTCACCTGATTTGGATGTAAATACCCTCAAATTAAAGCTGACTGTCTGCAGTTAAAGCACATCTTGTTTGTTTCATTTCAAATCCATTGTGGTGGTGTATAGAGCCAAAAATGTTAGAATTGTGTTGATGGGTGGGCGGAGCCGACTGGGGAGCTGAAAGGACGCATGGTGGATGAGCTCCTGCTCCATAACCTTATTTTTGCTGAAATCGACTGCTTTCAACTGCTAAATTTGTGATATTTTGGGCAGAAACGACTGCGGCTACCAACAGGCACCCTTATTATGCTCATTTATCAACTTTAATAGCAAGAACATCGCTATAACCTTGCGGCCTGTATTGCAGCTGATACCGCTTTAAGTGCTCCCGGCTGGGAGCTGAAGTCGATATAAGAAAACAAAAGTGCCGCTTTTACAAGTGCCGATTCTCTAAAACTGCAGGGCTCTGCAGAAAATTGTGAATGGTACAGTGACCTGGACCAGCAATTACTAAGAAGTCACCCTCCGGTACACACAAGGTTAGTGTGTGGCTCGGTGAAAACCAGGCTGAAATCGGGGCCTGAGAAAGAAAGTAGTTCCGGCCGAGCAGAGCCGACTAAGAAGATCAGAGCCGTATCCCTGCGCCTATCACCACCGGCTGCCAGCTTGAACTGAGTCAAGCGCTGGTGCCGGCAAAGACTGGGGCATTATCTGTTGCAAGGCACACTAGTGGGGACAAAGCTTGTTCCATTGCCCCTTGATTTAAAGTGATTATTAAGCTGGGAGCCGGGACCCGACCTCCCGATTAGGCCACGCCCCTATATTAAAAGTAAATCGGCTTTTTTTTTTTTCTTTCACATAAGCCCTGATTACAATTTGTAGACACTATCCACACCAACAGCTGTTAAAGGAGACAAGATAAACAGCAGAATCTTACTGCAAATTGTTCAATTGATTACCCCAGTAATAACAACATATACAGATCAATGATTATATTGATGAACATATGTGAATAACTTGAGCAAGCTTGTGATTTTCCTACTAAATTGAAATAGCTTGCCCACAGAACCTGAGTGATTCTAACCTCAGTAAAGCTGACAGCTATAAAGATATGAAGCTGTTGAATTAACTATCTGCAGATTGAAGACACTCAAGTGTACACATTCCCGTCATAACCCTCGTGAGAACCTGTTTTCTATCATCCAGAAAGTCTTGTAATACCTAGTAGCAACCCCCACAGCTGCAATCTGGATACCTATTAAATAAGAAAAACTATTTTATTCTCAGACGACAATGTAAAACAAACATCCAAAGTGCAACAGGAGCCATGATCACAGAAATACAACCAACAACTATGACCAAATATTAAACTAACAAGCTGCCTCCTATCTCCACCTTCATTGATTAACAGAATATTTATCCCTTCGGATCCATACTAATTGCATCTCTCTCAAGCTTGTTCTCTAGTTGCAGCCCATTTCAATCACCATGGGGAAACCAAGAGGCCTGACCGAAGAAAGCAGACCAAGCAAGACCCCCAAGAAACAATCCGAAATGAATAAGGGACAGAAATCAAGTACGTTCCCAGCAGAACTTAGCTCAACTGCAAGTAGAGGAGCAAGCAAGTACTACACTAAAAGTGACGCCGGCTCTGATGTTGAAGATGACGACTCAGTCCAAGACCAAGACGACCTGAGATCGTACATTAAAGGGCTTCTGTCAGCCCACTAAACCGTTTTGTTTTTTTTTGCTTAATAATAACCCCTACACTGCGATTTATCCATACATAAGTAAAATAATAATTTTGGTTCAGTAGAATTTGCTGAAACCCTATTTTTATAATATGTAAATTACCTTGCTACCAGCAAGTAGGGCGGCTACTTGCTGGTAGCAGCCGCATCCTCCGATGGTAATGACGCCCCCTCTGCTTGTTGATTGACAGGGCCAGCGGACGGGATCTTTCTCCGCTGGCCCTGCCTGTTTTCATTCAATATCTGGTGCCTGCGCCGCGGCCGTACCTATCTTCAATCGGCGCAGGCGCACTGAGAGGCGGCCACTCACTCGGCCGCTTCATCCTCAATGCGCCTGCGCCGATTACGTCACATCTACACCCGGCGCAGGCGCATTGAGGAGCCGCATTGAGTGGCCGCCTCGCAGTGCGCCTGCGGCGATTGAAGATAGGTACGGCCGCGGCGCAGGCGCCAGATATTGAATGAAAACAGGCAGGGCCAGCGGAGAAAGATCCCGTCCGCTGGCCCTGTCACTCAACAAGCAGAGGGGGCGTCATTACCATCGGAGGATGCGGCTGCTACCAGCAAGTAGCCGCCCTACTTGCTGGTAGCAAGGTAATTTACATATTATAAAAATAGGGTTTTAGCAAATTCTACTGAACCAAAATTATTATTTAACTTATGTATGGATAAATCGCAGTGTAGGGGTTATTATTAAGCAAAAAAAAAATAAACGGTTTAGTGGGCTGACAGAAGCCCTTTAAGTCACTTCCTACTTCAGAAAGCATGAAAGGTATGTTGCGGGAATTCTCTGACACTCTTAAGTCAGAATTAACGGAAATTAAAGCTGACATGAGACAGATGTTTTCTAGAATTAATTCAGTAGAAGAAACTACAGAAAAAATCATCTCACATTCTACATTCTTAGAAAACAAGGTTGTAGCCCAAAAAAAAGAATTGCAAGATCTACGCCTACACCTAGATGATCTGGAGAACAGATCCAGGTGCAATAATCTTAGAATTAAAGGAATGCCTGAGTCAGTTGAGGATAAAGACATTTTCTCAGTACTGAATACATTATTCTCAGAACTCTTGGGGAAAGAAGATTCACAAAGTCTAGGTATTGAAAGGGCCCATAGGGTTTTTCGTCCAAGGGGAACAACCACTGATATACCCAGAGATATCCTATGTTACTTTTTAAGTTTCAGCTTGAAAGATATCTTAAAAAAAGCCAGAACAGCAAAAAAAATTGAATATGATGGTGGAGAGATAACTATCTTTCAAGACATTTCTAAATTCACACTAGACAAAAAGAGGCAGCTTGCTCCGTTCACCAGAGCCTTTAGGGACAGGAATATTAAATATAGATGGCTATATCCATTTGGTCTTTTAGCCACTTACAACAGCAGACCCTATATTATCAAAACGCCTGAGGACCTTACAACAGCCATTCGGAAACTGAACCTAGGAGAACTTGACATACCAGAATGGCTTAATGATGACCCTACTGAGTCCGTTCCTAGCTTGCCAAGAGAAAACAAATGGGAAACTACTACTACCCCGAAACAAAGAAGGAGCGATCCTCAAGATTCTCCCTTCCCAAGGGCTCCACGCAAAAACCAAAGAGGTTTCACACCAGGATGAAAAAGCTATATATCCTTTGATAAGTTCATACTTTGTTTTTCATCATGTGTTGTTTCACTTCAGTATTTGTGTCTTTTGACATAGTTGCATTATTTGATACTTGATATCTTGGCCATCATGGTCATTGGCTCCTTTTGATCTAATCAGGAGCTTTCCTCTTCCACACTAGGTCTGATCACTCCCTAGTCTCATTATATATCGTTGTAGCTTGTTAAGCTGTGTTAATTGTTACTTAACATAGTTATTACCCCCCCTCACAGAAACACCCATCCATTACCACCTTGATGAGTGTTCTAAACTCTGATCCAAGAGGTTACTCTTTCACCTATGGATCAGACGCTGTTACTTTTCCCCCCATTGGTACTTTACTCTATTCAAGAGGCGTACCGTTTGTTACCAATTTTGATGTTACATTACCCTACCAGTCAGACTGTGAAAAAGGTTCATTATGTTCTTTTAACAAGTAATGGTTGATTTCAAATGTGCGACCTACAATGCTAATGGTTTAAATGTTCCCACTAAAAGGGGCCAGGTGCTTCAGATTTTCAAAAAACAAAAAATTGACTTATTATTTATTCAGGAGACACATTTTAAAAAGAACTCCACCCCCATAACTAAACATGGTTTCTTTAATCAGTGGTACAATGCCTGCACCCCATCTCAGAGACGGAAAGGAGTAGCTATACTTATAAGCAGAAATCTCCCTTTCATTAAGTCAGATGTATCTGTTGACCCTGAAGGCCGCTACATATTTCTTAAAGGTAAAATTAGTGAACAGACATTTACTTTTGTGAATGTTTACACGCCAAATGATAAACAGATAGCTTTCTTTAAATTTGTGTTGAGTAGATTGGGACCGTTCATGGAGGGAACTTTGGTTCTCGGTGGAGACTTTTTAACATAGCTCTTGAGCCGGGCATAGACACATCACGAGGCAAATCTTGCATTTCCTACAAAAAACTTAAAACAATAAAAAACCTGCTCCATGAGTTTCATTTAGTAGACGTTTGGAGAGCCATGCACCCGACTAAAAAGGAATTTTCCTGCTTCTCCAATGTACACAACTCGTACTCGAGGATTGATTATATATTGACTACACAGAGAGAACTAGGCAGTGTAGTATTGTCAGAATATGGCTCTAGACTCCTTTCCGACCATGCTCCCCTCCATGTCCAGTTCCAATTCGGTTCACCCAAGGCAAAACCTTACACCTGGATATTGAACGAGAGTTTACTAGCAAAAGAGGAAAATGTGGAACTTATCAATACCCACTTAAATAATTACTTTAAGGAAAATTTAGAGGATAGTGTGTGTAATCCCTTGGTGTGGGAAGCCCATAAACCCGTCATTAGGGGCATTCTAATGCAAATAGGTGCCAAAGAAAAAAGAGCCCAAAATAAAGACTTAGAGGAAACTTTAAATAAGATAAAAATACTGGAGAACCTACATAAGGCTTCTTTATGCAAAAAAGTTGAATTAGAATTGTCCCAACATAGGTTAAAAGTTAAAGAAATATTAGACTCTAAATTTCAGAGATATCTTTATATGGCTAATTTCATCACTATTTATATGCCAATAAATGTGGCAAAGATCTTGCAAAATTAGCCCAAAAAGATATAGCTTCCCAAAATATATCAAAAATTAAAACAGCGAATAACAAGGAGGTCAGTCAAACTAAAGACATAGCGAGAGCATTCCAAGAATTTTATAGTAAGTTATATAACCTTCAGCCAGCAGAAAAGGATAATGTCCAGACTTCTGGCATCGAGAACTATCTAAACAATATTGAAGTACCCAAACTGTCCCAAGACCAATCAGAGTCATTGAATGCCCCCTTAACCGTGAAGGAGATTATAAACGCAATAAATAGTTTACCAAGTGGTAAAAGTCCTGGCCCAGATGGGTTTTCAGCTAATTATTACAAAAAATTCAAAGACATATTAGCTCCTCACCTAATGTACTACTCCAATAAGATATCATCAGATGTCCCTTTTAGGACTGAATCATTATCTGCACATATTACAGTAATCCCTAAAGAGGGTAAGGACAACTCTCAATGTATAAACTATAGACCAATTTCTCTATTAAATAACGATCTGAAACTCTTTGCAAAACTTCTTGCGTTGAGACTTCGAGACCTTATGGGCTCTCTGATCGGAGACGACCAGGTGGGTTTTATACCCAAAAGAGAGGCAAAAGATAATACAATTAAAGTGCTACAAATGATTCAATATGCACATCTCAAGAAGATTCCACTCTTACTGGTCGCCTCCGATGCAGAGAAAGCCTTCGATAGATTAAGCTGGCCTTACCTCAAAGCAGTCCCTGAGAAATGTAATTTTCCCAAGCCATTTGTAAACAAGATTATGGCCTTATATACTACACCTACGGCTAAAGTTAAAATCAACGGTGAACTTTCAGAGTCATTTAATATTCGAAATGGTACGAGACAGGGATGTCCACTCTCACCCCTTCTTTTTGTCTTGTCTTTGGAGCCCTTCTTGATTAAAATTAGGAATAATCCCCAAATTAGTGGTTTATGCACCAGACGTAAAGAATATAAAATTGCGGCATATGCAGATGATACGTTATTTGCCCTCACCGACCCCCTTAATTCACTCCCAAATTTAATATCAGAATTTGATGCCTTTAATATAGTATCCGGTTTTAAAATCAATCTTAATAAATCAGAAATGTTCAATGTTTCGCTCAACAAAGAACTATGGGAAAAAGCCAAATCAATTAGTGAGCTGAAACCTGCTAATAATTATTTCAAATAGCTTGGTATCAATATATGCTTACAATCATCAGACTTATATAATCATAATTATGCCCCACTCCTAAAATATGTTAAAAATCAATTAAAAGACTGGGAACCACTACTCCTTTCCTGGTTTGGGAAAATAAACCTGATTAAAATGAGCATTCTCCCTAAATTTCTATACATGTTCTCTTGCCTTCCAATTGAGCTTCCGAAGAAGTTCTTTTCCACGGTTAAAAAAGAATTGACAAAATTCGTTTGGCATAATAAGCATAATAGATTATCATATAAAACAATGATAAGGAGCAAAAATAAAGGAGGCACTGGCCTTCCAGACCTCGAAGGTTATTATAAAGGCCTCAATCTTATCAAGGATAATGGAATGGGCAGTTAACCCTCCACAGAAACCATGGATTGAGCTGGAATATGAATCCTCGGAAACTACGCTTTACTCAATGCTATGGAAATCCCCTATATATCATAATCTCAGGACTATAAAAAATTCCCTCACTAAATTCTCAATTAGAAAATGGCACTCCATTAATAAATCACTGAAATTCATGCCAAACATTAGCTCAGATACCCCTCTTATAGGTTTTATACCTAACAAATGGCTTTTTCTGGCACAATATATCGAAACAAAACAAGAAACTATCAGAAGCCCCGATCAGTTCCATATGGGAAGGAGATAAGATCATTTCTCGCATAGACCTTGGAAACATTATTGACAATACTTTCATTCCAGAAAAGCAATACCAGATATTAAATAAAATACTGTTAAGTTACAATCTTGATGACAGTCTGTTTGAAGAAAGTAATTGGGTAACTCACCACCTCCACAGCAGAACTCCACTAACCCACTTATTATCTAAGTGGTACAAATTTATAAACAATCCAATAGACAAACCGATGTAGAAAAATGGTCTACAGAATTAAAATCACCTATGAATGAGTCACAAACTCAAGGTTTGATCAATAATGCTTTTTCAAATCTAAAGTCTTATGCATATCAGGAGATGCAGTTTAAACTCTTCTAGATGGTATAAGACTCCAGTCTTATTGAATAGAATAGATCAAAACGTTTCTAATCTTTGTTGGCCCTGTGGAGATGGAAGTGGGGATTACGCACATATATGGTTTAATTGCCCCCGAATCTCATCCTTCTGGAAAGAGCTCAACAACATCATCAATGAAGTATTTGGGTCAAAAATTAAGCTCTCTATTAATCTGGTGTTGTTTAACCTATACGATGTATATCAATCATCTGTGAAATCAGAGTTATGCACATACTTCCTTAGCGTCGCTAAGATATTGATTCCAAGGAAATGGCTACAAACTGATCCACCCACAATAAGGGAATGGCTCACTGAGTTACAGAAAATACAAGGATTTGAAAAGAGAAGATGGCGAGTCCTACTCAAGCCTTCGAAATTTGAGAGTATTTGGAGCAAATGGACTGATTTTCTAACTCCCACTAAAGCACTCCAACTGTTTGAACTTTAGTCACAAATAAGCTAGTTTTTTTTTTGAGAAGAAAGGTGGGTTATTGGTGGCTTACCTGATCTATACAATGGGTAGGTGCTCTGGTTCTGAACTGACTCACCCGGTCAGAAAGGCGGTTTATAACAATAATGTATATAGTGAAGGACCGGCACTCTACATCTATCAGTAGTGCTGAGTAAGCAGTATACACAGATGGTATTTAAAAATATGTATTTATTTTTATAAAAATACGTTTAAGAATGGAGCATAAAAATATAGAAGTTCTAAGGATGTAGAAGTTCTAGAAGATGAAATTCAAAAAATATATATGGATCTTCTGAGGGATAAAGTTCAAAAATTAATAGAATAAAAATATATGAGATAAAAATGTTGGTTTGCAATAGGCAGTGGTGGAGGTGCACAGTAAAAAATGCGCAGGGGAGAGTGTGACAATGCGGTGATTGTCTGGTGGTGACAATACAGTAGTTGTCTGGTGGTAATTTTCACCTTCTGTAGGTACAATATGTGGCAGTGTCCATTTGTGTACAGTTCATCACATAAAAAATTGTGGAAGTAAATATATATAGGCAGACCGGAAAGAGATAAATAGTGAAAAAAATATATAAGCGAAAAAATATATATAAAAAAAGTTTGTAACAGTCAGGTGCTGAGCTTAGTGTGGCGTCCCACACATTGGAAAAAGCTGCACCCTGACTGTGTACCTTCTTTGTGAGGTTTTAGATGTCCTGGCTGTTGGAGCGATCTCGATGCGCTCTGTTGTGTCTGTTTCCCGGTCTTCTCGGCGTGCCGCGTGGGTATGACGTCACTTCTTTGGCGTCTCGCTTGTCCTTGCCGGACTTGGTTGAAGATTTTCGCTGGTGGTCTTTGTCGGTTGTTAGGAAGCGCTTCCAGGGTAGAGTTCTTTTGGCAGGTATTAGAGGGAGGTCACCAGACGCGTTTCGAAGGACTTAGCTGCCTTCTTCACCATTTTTTTTGGTATAATGCATTGTGGTTTGCGATGAAACTTTACCACTTTAGTTATTAATTGTTTTTGCTTGTTTTCTTTATTATATGATTGTAAGTCGTACGTTTTCAACATCTTTAATATCATTTTTTGTTTAGTGCTTTTTCTGAAATATGAGATATAATCATTGGGTTACTGACTGGTACTTACTCCTCACTTCCTCTTTCCTTCATTCCCCCCTCTCTCCTTCCCTCCCCTCCCCTTCCCCAACCTTCCACTGTCCCATCACTCACCCTAGTTTTTCTTTTTCCCCATTTTTCAGAATTATGTGATTTGCATTATTTATATATATGCGTTTTTATGTTTACTGAGAGTGACGTTACTCTCATGTTTGTAATCTTAAAACTTTTCAAAATAAAAGAATTTACAAGAATTGTGTCGATGTCCCAATATTTACAGACCTGACTGTATGATAGTAATTATTATTATAGCAGATGTTATTGTGAGGATTCCTCCTATTTCTCTTTGTTACATGGACGGTTTTGATTCGTGCGTGTGGGTAGCACGGTGGCTCAGTGTTTGCACTGGTGCCTTGCAGCAGTGGGGTCCTAGGTTTGAATCCGACCAATGACAACATCTGCATGGAGTTTGTATGTTCTCCCCATGTTTGCGTGGGGTTCCCACACTCCACAGGCATACTGACAGGGAACTTCGATTGTGAGCCTCACTGGGGACCACTTGATGCTAATGTCTGGTTTGATGCTAATAGGTGTTTTGTGTGTCCAACTGACAGGAGAGGAGCTGAAGGGCGATGAGGGATCTCCATAATGTTAGACACTCGCTACCAGTCCAAGATGGGGGCATTTTTTACACCTGCTGAGAGGGATAATAAACTTGACTACTATCGAGAGATCCTATGTAGTTGGTTGGTTGCTGCCTATGTGTGCCATCGCCTATCCTCATATCCTGTGATAACTACTGGGGGTGGGGGTGGCAGGAGCAACAGTAGCCCTGTCAGCAGTTAATTGAGTCTCTGATGAGCAGGTTTCTTCACCCGCCAACTGAAGAAACCAGTCAGCAGCAGGACATGGGGCAGAACCTGAACCAGCAGGTACTGGGATATTTGGACCCTGTCACAACAGTTCCAAGATCCCTTGGACTACCAGAAAGCAAAACAAGAAATGTAGCCACAACTGGCTGAATTTGTCCTGGGCAAGCTTTCCTGTCCAGCCAGTAGTGTGGCATCAGAGTGGGCGTTTAGTGCGGCAGGGGGCATAGTTACCCCAAAGAGAACTCGACTTTCAACACAAAATGTTAAGATTAACCTTTATAAAGATGAATCAGGTGTGCATGTGCTAGGATTTCCACACACTGGTGCCTGATGCATCAGAATAGATCATTCTGGCAGTAATGTTCTGACTGAAGTATGCTGCCATATCAGAACATATGGCCCTTTACTTCTGGCCATCTGGGTCAACCACTATTCTGATGCTGCCACACACTGCATGCCATCTTCTACTTCTGACACCATCTTGTGCTGTTGCCTCGCCCCACTCTGTTGACTCCTCATGCTGTTTCACTACCAGAAAGGACTAGCTATGCATGTTGCTGCAATTCACAGTGATGTACACCAAGATATATCCCAGCCTGCAGGGAGAGTGTAACTGATTTAACACATTTCGTGACAAATTAATTCAGAACAAAGCAATGTTTTGGAAGAAATTCAAATTAGAGGCTGAATCAAATTTTTGAAAAATGTGCTTATCTCTAGTGGTAAACTGTTGTATGGCCCCATTGCAGAATCAGGATTAGATATGATGGTCAGCTATGTTGTCTTAGGCAGACCTCTTGTGTTCTCACTTGGGAAAAGAGTTAGGCTGAGTTCACACGGGCGTTGCGGGAAAATAGGCGGGAACACGCGTGATTTTTCGGCGCGAGTGCAAAACATTGTAATGCGTTTTGCACTCGCGTGAGAAAAATCGCGCATGTTTGGTACCCAAACCCAAACTTCTTCACAGAAGTTCGGGCTTGGGATCGGTGTTCTGTAGATTGTATTATTTTCCCTTATAACATGGTTATAAGGGAAAATAATAGCATTCTGAATACAGAATGCATACTAAAATAGCGCTGGAGGGGTTAAAAAAAATTAAACTCCCCTTAATCGCGGAGCCGGCATCTCCTTCTGTCTTCATCTTAGCTGTGTGGAGGAACAGGACCTGTGGTGACGTCACTCCTGTCATCACATGATCTTTTACCATGATGATGGATCATGTGATGACCGTAGTGACGTCACCACAGGTCCTGTTGCTCCACACAGCTTAGATGAAGACAGAAGGAGATGCCGGCTCCGCGATCAAGTGGATTAAGGAGAGTTAAATTATAATTTTTTTTTTAACCCCTTCAGCGCTATTTTAGTATGCATTCTGTATTCAGAATGCTATTATTTTCCCTTATAACCATGTTATAAGGGAAAATAATAATGATCGGGTCTCCATCCCGATCGTCTCCTAGCAACCGTGCGTGAAAATCGCACCACATCTGCACTTGCTTGCGATTTTCACACAACCCCATTCACTTCTATGGGGCCTGTGTTGCGTGAAAAAACGCAGAATATAGAGCATGCTGCGATTTTCACGCAACGCACAAGTGATGCGTGAAAATCACCGCTCATGTGAACAGCCCCATAGAAATGAATGGTTCCAGATTCTGTGCGGGTGCAATGCGTTCACCTCCCGCATTGCACCCGCGCGGAATACTTGCCCGTGTGAACTCAGCCTTAGACCTCTTTCACACCAGTGAGTTTTCCATGAGGGGGCAATGCGTGAAGTGAACGCATAGCACCCCCACTGAATCCTGGCTCATTCAATTCAATGGGTCTGTGCACATGAGCATTTTTTTTTCCAAGCATCATTTCCACGTTGTGTGAGAATCGCAGCTTGTTCTATATTCTGCATTTTTCACGCACTCCTTTTTTTCATGAATATTGCATTAAAACTATAGTACCCGCATGGAAAAAACTAAAACACAGAACACAATTGCAGACAAAAATGATGTGGTGTGAGTTTCACTGAATGCATCCTGACACAATCCGTATCATTCTGGTGAAAGGGGCATTAAAGGGAGTCATCCACCTCCATATGGCCATATACAGTGCTCTTACATTGTCCTATAGCACACCTATACATGAATGTAATGGTACCTTTGTTATTTTCTTTAGACTTGCAGAAGCTGGAAAAACAAAGTTTAATTCATATGCAAATGAGCACTCGCAAGTGCCCAGGGGCGGCGTTCACTGTGTTGGAGCCCAGGCTGCTCTGCCTTTTTTCATTGTTCCCCCCCCCCCCCCTTCCCCCTCAGTCTCTGCCCACCCTCCTATTCTCTTGCGTCATCCTTCGGTCCGGCAGAGATCCTGTGCACTGCCTCGCCGGGCCAGAGCATGCGCACTGCGACACCCATTGTGGGCACGGCATCGCTTTAACTACTGCGCATGCGCCGGCAAACACCACATTGCCGCTGGTTTTGCGCCGTTCGCAGGAGCATGCGCAGTAGTTGCGCTGCCGTGCCAACAATTGGCATCGCAGTTTGCATGCCCCGACCCAGCGTGGCAGTCGCGGGATCTCGGCCGGACTAAAGGATGACACAAGGGAATAGGGCGGTGGCCATAGGCAGAGGCTGGGAAACAATGAAAAAAGGCAGAGCAGCCTGGGCTCCAACACAGTGAATGCTGCCCCTGGGCACTTGCGAGTGCTAATTTGCATATGAATCAAAGTTCGTTTTTCCAGCTTCTGCAAGTGTAAAGAAAAAGACAAAAGGTACCATTACATTCATGTATAGGTGTGCTATAGGACAATGTAAGCACTGTATATGGCCATATGGAGGTGACAGACCAGGGCTGTGGAGTCGGTAGATAAATTCTCCGACTCCTCAGTTTTTGGTACTTCCGACTCCTCTGTATTTAATATGCGAATGTATTTTATACATTCCTTGAAGAAAAGAAAGGCAACATACATGTCATTACCACAGAACTACTGGCTAGGAAGCCGCTGCCTTCTCCTTTGTGTGCTGATCTTCTGCTGAAGATAGGGCAGTGGGAGGATCCGGGAAGGGGCATTTATTTTAAAACATGATTTCCCTAGTAGAATCCCATAGTCATGTTTAAAGTTTTTAAGCTAACAATCTGAGTTTACAAGTTTTTATAGCCTTAGCTGAATGACAGCAGTTTTTAAAATGGTTTACAGCTTCTGTCTTGAACTATTGACTATCCATTCCCTTCACTTATACAAGTCTCTAGTCCTGCAAAAAACATACACTGCTCAAAAAAATAAAGGGAACACAAAAATAACACATCCTAGATCTGAGTTAATTAAATATTCTTCTGAAATACTTTGTTCTTTACATAGTTGAATGTGCTGACAACAAAATCACACAAAAATAAAAAAATGGAAATCAAATTTTTCAACCCATGGAGGTCTGGATTTGGAGTCACACTCAAAATTAAAGTGGAAAAACACACTACAGGCTGATCCAACTTTGATGTAATGTCCTTAAAACAAGTCAAAATGAGGCTCAGTAGTGTGTGTGGCCTCCACGTGCCTGTATGACCTCCCTACAACGCCTGTGCATGCTCCTGATGAGGTGGCAGACGGTCTCCTGAGGGATCTCCTCCCAGACCTGGACTAAAGCATCTGCCAACTCCTGGACAGTCTGTGGTGCAACAGTCTGTTGGTGGATAGAGCGAGACATGATGTCCCAGATGTGCTCAATTGGATTCAGGTCTGGGGAACGGGCGGACCAGTCCATAGCATCAATGCCTTCGTCTCGCAGGAACTGCTGACACACTCCAGCCACATGAGGTCTAGCATTGTCTTGCATTAGGAGGAACCCAGGGCCAACCGCACCAGCATATGGTCTCACAAGGGGTCTGAGGATCTCATCTCGGTACCTAATGGCAGTCAGGATACCTCTGGCGAGCCCATGGAGGGCGATGCGGCCCTCTAAAGAAATGCCACCCCACACCATTACTGACCCAATGCCAAACCGGTCATGCTGGAGGATGTTGCAGGCAGCAGAACGTTCTCCACGGCGTCTCCAGACTCTGTCACGTGTGCTCAGTGTGAACCTGCTTTCATCTGTGAAGAGCACAGGGCGCCAGTGGCGAATTTGCCAATCTTGGTGTTCTCTGGCAAATGCCAAACGTCCTGCACGGCGTTGGGCTGTAAGCACAACCCCCACCTGTGGACGTCGGGCCCTCATATCACCCTCATGGAGTCTGTTTCTGACCATTTGAGCAGACACATGCACATTTGTGGCCTGCTGGAGGTCATTTTGCAGGGCTCTGGCAGTGCTCCTCCTGTTCCTCCTTGCACAAAGGCGGAGGTAGCGGTCCTGCTGCTGGGTTGTTGCCCTCCTACGGCCTCCTCCATGTCTCCTGATGTACTGGCCTGTCTCCTGGTAGCGCCTCCATGCTCTGGACACTACGCTGACAGACACAGCAAACCTTCTTGGCACAGCTCGCATTGATGTGCCATCCTGGATAAGCTGCACTACCTAAGCCACTTGTGTGGGTTGTAGACTCCATCTCATGCTACCACTAGAGTGAAAGCACCGCCAGCATTCAAAAGTGACCAAAACATCAGCCAGGAAGCATAGGAACTGAGAAGTGGTCTATGGTTACCACCTTCAGAACTACTCCTTTATTGGGGGTGTCTTGCTAATTGCCTATAATTTCCACCTGTTTTCTATCCGATTTGCACAACAGCATGTGAAATTGATTGTCACTCAGTGTTGCTTCCTAAGTGGACAGTTTGATTTCACAGAAGTGTGATTGACTTGGAGTTACATTGTGTTGTTTAAGTGTTCCCTTTATTTTTTTTGAGCAGTGTATTTACTTAATCAGTTATCAGTGAGAGGCTAGGTTAACCATGGGCTAGGTTAACCCTGTAACAGCAGAACACAACACAATGGAAAGTGTAAGTATTGCCGCTCCTTAACTGTGCGTTGCGTGCCATATAGTGAATCATATGAAAAGCATGCTTCTTCATGGTCACTTAACGTGTTCGTTTCGCGGTGACGCACTGCATGCATTGGCCTTTATTCTTACAGTAGAGAAGTACCGTATTTTTCCCAAAAGTGGGGGGGAAATAGCAGTGCGTCTTATGGGGCGAATGCTGCAACCGACCGGTGAATAGGCTGAGAGGGGGGAGGAGGGGCTGGGTGCCGTCGTCTGTTTCTGTAATGGCAGCGGGCCCGGTCACGGTGCAGTCACTGTATTCTACTACTCCGGACCCCGCTCACTGCAGTATACGGTAATCATATCTAACTTGAGGGTATTGTTAAAGTATTCCAATCATCTTAAATCTAGCGCTGTACTACTTACTACTAACTTCTTGGCAGTCAGGAGGCCGGGTGGGTGCTCGTAGCATAGCTCACTACGTCACGCGCCTGCTCCTCCCACTTTATGAATGAAGCGGGCACCGGGCCCCGCTGCCATTACAGAAACAGATGCCGGCCCCCATTCACTACACAGGGACACTGTTATGGTAGGGGGGATCTGTGGATGACACATAAGATAAGATCCCATAACAGTGCCATCCACAGACCACCATTAGTTCAAAACCCACCAAAAGCACACCTTTTGGTTCAAAATATTTATTTTCTTATTTTCCTCCTCAAAGACCTAGGTGCGTCTTATGGGCAGGTGCGTCTTATAGGGCGAAAAATACGGTAATTAATTATAACTTTTTGTGAATTGGGACATTTAAACATTTTTTATTCCAATTTAAATCTAGTAGTCGGAGTCGGTTCATTTTTTGCAGACTCAGACTCCAGGTACCCAAAATTGCCTCCGACTCCACAGCCCTGTGACAGACTCCCTTGAAAGTGAAGAAAACTTGGTTAGTAAATGTAATTTTGCTAATAAAATAGAGGTCCTTAAGTATTTGATTAAAAGGGTCATGATGTAATGGTTATCTTTAGAATGTAGATAATATTTGCATTAGTGAAGGAGGTCTTGGCCAGGTTAAATGTACTTATCAATTGAAACTGAAGTAGGCCATTAACAGGTAATGGTTATGAATAGTAAAATATTTTTGAGGTCATATGTATATAAAGTAAACAATGATGTAATGAGTGAAACACATTGGAGGTCTATGGAGTGCAGAACACTGCGGAGAACTTGAATTATAATACTAATTATTTCTTTGTTCTCAGAAGGGATAAAAGACTGTTTGGGGATTTAACCACCTCAGCCCCCAGTGCTTAAACACCCTGAAAGACCAGGCCACTTTTTACACTTCTGACCTACACTACTTTCACCGTTTATTGCTCGGTCATGCAACTTACCAGCCAAATTAATTTTACCTCCTTTTCTTCTCACTAATAGAGCTTTCATTTGGTGGTATTTCTTTGCTGCTGACATTTTTACTTTTTTGTTATTAATCGAAATTTAACGATTTTTTTGCAAAAAAATGAAATTTTTCACTTTCAGTTGTAAAATTTTGCAAAAAAAACGAGATCCATATATAAATTTTGCTCTAAATTTATTGTTCTACATGTCTTTGATAAAAAAAAAAATGTTTGGGTAAAAAAAAAAATGGTTTGGGTAAAAGTTATAGCGTTTACAAACTATGGTACAAAAATGTGAATTTCCGCTTTTTGAAGCAGCTCTGACTTTCTGAGCACCTGTCATGTTTCCTGAGGTTCTACAATGGCCAGACAGTACAAACACCCCACAAATGACCCCATTTCGGAAAGTACACACCCTAAGGTATTCGCTGATGGGCATAGTGAGTTCATAGAACTTTTTATTTTTTGTCACAAGTTAGCGGAAAATGATGATTTTTTTTTTTTTTTCTTACAAAGTCTCATATTCCACTAACTTGTGACAAAAAATAAAAACTTCCATGAACTCACTATGCCCATCAGCGAATACCTTGGGGTCTCTTCGTTCCAAAATGGGGTCACTTGTGGGGTAGTTATACTGCCCTGGCATTCAAGGGCCCAAATGTGTGGTAAGGAGTTTGAAATCAAATTCAGTAAAAAATGACCTGTGAAATCCGAAAGGTGCTCTTTGGAATGTGGGCCCCTTTGCCCACCTAGGCTGCAAAAAAGTGTCACACATCTGGTATCTCCGTACTCAGGAGAAGGTGGGGAATGTGTTTTGGGGTGTCATTTTACATATACCCATGCTGGGTGAGAGAAATATCTTGACAACTTTTCCCATTTTTTTTATACAAAGTTGGCATTTGACCAAGATATTTATCTCACCCAGCATGGGTATATGTAAAAAGACACCCCAAAACACATTCCTCAACTTCTCCTGAATACAGAGATACCAGATGTGTGACACTTTTTTGCAGCCTAGGTGGGCAAAGGGGCCCAAATTCCTTTTAGGAGGGCATTTTTAGACATTTGGATACCAGACTTCTTCTCACGCTTTGGGGCCCCTAAAATGCCAGGGCAGTATAAATACCCCACATGTGACCCCATTTTGGAAAGAAGACACCCCAAGGTATTCAATGAGGGGCATGGCGAGTTCATTGAAAAAAAAAAAATTTTGGCACAAGTTAGCGGAAATTGATTTTTTTGATTTTGTTCTCACAAAGTCTCCCTTTCCGCTAACTTGGGACAAAAATTTCAATCTTTCATTGACTCAATATGCCCCTCAGCGAATACCTTGGGGTGTCTTCTTTCCAAAATGGTGTTATTTGTGGGGTGTTTGTACTGCCCTGGCATTTGAGGGTCTCCGCAATCATTACATGTATGCCCAGCATTAGGAGTTTCTGATATTCTCCTTATATTGAGCATACGGGTAATGAGATTTTTTTTTTCCGTTCAGCCTCTGGGCTGAAAGAAAAAAATGAACGGCACAGATTTCTTCATTCGCATCGATCAATGTGGATGAAAAAATCTCTGCCAAAAAAAGAAAAAGGAGGGGAAAGGCGTCTGCCAGGACATAGGAGCTCCGCCCAACATCCATACCCACTTCAGCTCGTATGCCCTGGCAAACCAGATTTCTCCATTCACATCAATCGATGTGGATGAATAAATCATTGCCGGGATTTTTTTTTTTATATATACAAAGTGTTTGCCAAAGTATATGAACACCGCCACCTCCTCAGCTCATATGCCTCGGCAAACATATCTTTTACTGCAGAGGAGAAATCTCGTCTTGCAGCGCCGCATACACCGACTTGCGTGTAATCTGACAGCAGCGCAATGCTTCTGTCTGAATGCACATCAGTGCTGCAGCTAGTCGATCGGTTGGTCCACCTGAAAGGTAAAAAAAACAAAACAAAAAAGAAAAAACCAGGCCGCAAAGCAATAACTTTATTAACTTTAGAACAGAACATATTAACTTTTTTTTAACTTTTTTACTTACCGGTAATTTTTTTTTTGTTTAGTTTTTTTTACCTTTATAGAACAAACCTCTCCTTCCCCATGGGACAATGTGCAAAGCGCAAATCGCCCAAAGATGTGGCGAAGTACGTTATGCACTTTATCCCAGGTGAAAGGAGAGGTTTGCAGCAGCTGAGAGTAAAAGGGCCCTAATAGCCCTGTGTGCCTGTCCTGTGAGATGCAATCCCTATGCTAGGTGTACCTGTGTGTGGTACTTCCGGAAACACTCACCAAAGCATAGGGCAGGGTGGTCAGGACAGTCAGGACAGAAATAGCGGGTGTCACGCCTTATTCCACTCCTGCTACAGACACGACATCTTTTTCGGGGTGACGGTTGGGTTGAGGTACCAGGAACGACACTGGGGAAATGTCGCTCGTGTAGACGGCTAACTACACTGGTGGATGGGGCCACGGAACCTCCTGGGTAAAGGAGGTTCTCGATGATCTCTTCCTGGAATTTGAGGAAAGATAGTGTTCTCCCAGCCTTACTGTAGAGAACAAAACTATTGTACAGCGCCAATTGAATTAAATATACAGACACCTTCTTATACCAGCGTCTGGTTCTGCGGGAAACTAAATACGGAGACAACATCTGGTCATTGAAGTCCACCCCTCCCATGAGCGCATTATAGTCGTGGACACAGAGGGGCTTTTCAATGACACGGGTTGCTCGCTCAATTTGGACTGTCGTGTCTGCGTGAATGGAACAGAGCATGTAAACGTCACGCTTGTCTCTCCATTTCACCGCGAGCAGTTCTTCGTTACACAAGGCAGCCCTCTCCCCCCTTGCAAGACGGGTGGTTACAAGCCGTTGGGGGAAGCCCACGCGACTAGTTCGCGCGGTGCCACAGGCGCAAATCCGTTCTAGAAACAAATGCCTAAAGAGGGCCACACTTGTGTAAAAATTGTCCACATAAAGATGGTACCCCTTGCCGAATAAGGGTGACACCAAGTCCCAGACTGTCTTCCCACTGCTCCCCAGGTAGTCAGGGCAACCGACCGGCTCCAGGGTCTGATCTTTTCCCTCATAGATCCGAAATTTGTGGGTATAGCCTGTGGCCCTTTCACAGAGCTTATACAATTTGACCCCATACCGGGCACGCTTGCTTGGGATGTACTGTTTGAAGCCAAGGCGCCCGGTAAAATGTATTAGGGACTCGTCTACGCAGATGTTTTGCTCGGGGGTATACAAATCTGCAAATTTCTGGTTGAAATGGTCTATGAGGGGCCGAATTTTGTGGAGCCGGTCAAAAGCTGGGTGGCCTCTGGGACGGGAGGTGGTGTTGTCGCTAAAATGCAGGAAACGGAGGATGGCCTCAAATCGTGCCCTGGACATAGCAGCAGAGAACATGGGCATGTGATGAATCGGGTGCGTTGACCAATATGACCGCAATTCATGCTTTTTTGTCAGGCCCATGTTGAGGAGAAGGCCCAAAAAAATTTTAAGTTCGGAAACTTGGACTGGTTTCCACCGGAAAGGCTGGGCATAAAAGCTTCCCGGGTTGGCGGATATAAATTGTGTGGCATACTGGTTGGTCTCTGCCACGACTAAGTCCAAGAGCTCCGCAGTCAAGAACAGCTCAAAAAATCCCAGGGCCGAACCGATTTGAGCCGTCTCAACCCGAACTCCAGACTGGGCGGTGAAAGGGGGAACTACAGGTGCGGCTGAAGTTGGTGACTGCCAATCAGGGTTTGCCAGCACCTCAGGGATTCTAGGGGCTCTACGGGCCTGTCTGTGCGGTGGCTGCGACGGGGTAACTAGTGCACGTGCCACCGTACCAGCTTCAACTGCCCTTCTGGTGCTCGCCACGTCACCATGTTGTACGGCAGTGCTGGTACTAGGTCCAGGGAGGGCTGCGTTGCTGGTGTATGCCTCACCACGTGATCCGGCAGCGACAGCCCCACTCTGCTGCTCTTGAAGCGGATCCTGCATAACCTGTGGTCTAGCGACACGGGGCCGGGTACGCCTGGTACTGCCAGGGACCTCCACCTCCTCGTCCGAACTTTGGGTCAGAGAGCCACTGCTTTCCACAGGTTCATATTCTGACCCGCTAGATTCATCAGATGAGGGTTCCCACTCCTCATCCGACTGGGTCAGAATCCTGTAGGCCTCTTCAGAAGAATACCCCCTGTTTGACATTTTGGACTACTAAATTTAGGGGTATTCCCTGAGACTACCCAAGAAAAAAAGCAAGCCTGTCTTACAAAGGGGAGGCTAGAGAAGTACCGGAGGCCGCTGCGGTTGATAAAAAATATCAAAACTGATTTTTTTATCGCCGCAGTGCGTGTAAAATGAATGTGCAGTGATCAAAAAATATATATTTTTTGTCACTGCGGTGGGGCGGGCGTGGGTGAACGCACGTGTGGGCGACCGATCAGGCCTGATCGGGCAAACACTGCGTTTTGGGTGGAGGGCGAACTAAAGTGACACTAATACTATTATAGATCTGACCGTGATCAGTTTTGATCACTTACAGATACTATAAAAGTACAAATGCTGATTAGCGATACGCTATTCAGCGAATAAAAGTGACTGCGGTGCGGTGGGCTGGGCGCTAACTCACGCTAACTACCTAACCAAGGGGCCTAAACTATCCCTAAAACCTAACAGCCAATACTAGTGGAAAAAAAAAAAGTGACAGTTTACACTGATCACTTTTTTCCTTTCACTGGTGATTGACAGGGGCGATCAAAGGGTTAATTGGGGTGCAGGGGGGTGATCAGGGGCTACAGTGAAGTGTTTGGTGTACTTACAGTTCAGTCTGCTTCTCTGCTGGATCCAACCGACGAAAAGGACCAGCAGAGGAGCCATATAACAGATCATATTTACTAATATGATCTGTTATATGACTTTGGATTGGATTTTTTAAAAATCGCCAGCCAATGATCGTTGCTGGCAGGCTGGTGACGAACTTCTTTGAACTTTGCCGGCCCGCGATGCGCATGCGCGGGCCGGCTTGGAGCGAAATCTCGCGTCTCGCGAGATGACGCGTATATGCGTGATTGTGCGCAGCGCTGCCACCTCCGGAACGCGAATCTGCGTACAGCGGTCCGGAGGTGGTTAAAGGGTTTCTGTCACCCCATTAAACCGTTTTTTTTTTTTTTCTTTAATAATAATCCCTATAGTGCGATCTCATGATACATAATCAAATTAATAATTTTGGTTCAGTAGATTTTGCTAAAAAACGATTTTTAAAATATGCTAATTACCTTGCTACCAGCAAGTAGGGCGGCTACTTGCTGGTAGCAGCCGCATCCTCCTCTGGTAATGACGCCCCCTCGGCATGCTGATTGACAGGGCCAGGGAAGGGAATCCTTCTGTGCTGGCGCTGTTAGAATTTGAAATCTCGCGCCTGCGCCGTACCTGGCTTCAATCGTTGGTGGTATAGTGTTAATTGTAATTTTGATAACAATTATTTATTGTTTTTTAGTCCCATTTCGTTGGTGGTTTTTGTGGCAGCATGCTTAGTACATACATACTTACCTGATTCGAGCATCCAGCGACGTCATCCAGACTCTCCGCCTCCTTCCAGCGATGCCGGCGTCTTCTCTTCCGGGTGTATGCGATGACGTCATCGACGCAGGCGCATTGAG
This sequence comes from Bufo bufo, assembly GCF_905171765.1. Taxonomy (NCBI): domain Eukaryota; kingdom Metazoa; phylum Chordata; class Amphibia; order Anura; family Bufonidae; genus Bufo; species Bufo bufo. The sequence goes on along the minus strand of NC_053398.1, from coordinate 65,449,458 downwards.
GATAGAGCTGTCGAGCGAGCGGCCGCCTCAGTGCGCCTGCGCCGATTGAAGCCAGGTACGACGCAGGCGCGAGATTTCAAATTCTAACAGCGCCAGCACAGAAAGATTCCCTTCCCTGGCCCTGTCAATCATGTTGCCGAGGGGGCGTCATTACCAGAGGAGGATGCGGCTGCTACCAGCAAGTAGACGCCCTACTTGCTGGTAGCAAGGTAATTAGCATATTTTAAAAATCGTTTATCAAAATCTACTGAACCAAAATTATTAATTTGATTATGTATCATGAGATCGCACTATAGGGATTATTATTAAAGAAAAAAAAAAAAAAACGGTTTAATGGGGTGACAGAAACCCTTTAAAGCAAGCACTGCCTTTTTGTCTGTACTGCTTCACACTTCCATCTACCTCTTATGCCATAATCTGCCTATGGGCTCATGCCCACAAATTGCGGGGGGCAGACGCATGCAGATCGCGGACCCATTCACTTGAATGGGTCCACGATCCGCATCGCAAAAAAGTAGCGCATGCACTACTTTTTTGCAGTGCGGAGGCACGGCCAGAGACACCACGGAAGCACTCCGTATTTGCGGACCCATTCAACTGAATGGGTCCGCATCCATGATGCAGAATGCACTCGGCTGGTGACCAGTGTATTGTGGAACCGCCGTATGCGGTCCGCAGCACGGGCCCCTTACGTTTTTGGGAATGAGCCCTAACTTTTATTTTTATTTCAATGCTGTCTTGCTGCTCTTGTCTCTGAATAAATAGAATCTTCTCAAGAAGTTGTTTCAAAACGTTGTGTGTCACCACAGCCAGTTTCCAACAAGGCTCAGAAAGGAAGGAGCACCATGTCGCATTTGAAGACAACCTGAGGTACCCTAAAGTATAAACCCCCAAAAGTTGACCTATTCCCTTTATGGACTACTCTATGGCCTAACTGGCGTTGTAAAATTAAATTTAAAAAAAAAAGTCACTTTAGGCCCAAATTTTTATTTTCACAAAGGGTAACATGAGAAAATATACCACACAATTAGATTTTCTCCTGAATATGGCAACCCCCAATATAAGGCCATAAAGTGCTGTATGGACACATAGCAGGGTTCGAAAGAGAAAAAGCACCATGTGTATTTGACACCTAGTTTGGTGATTTATACAGCATTGACAACTGCTGACGCTCTGAGGTTAAAGGGGTATTTCGGTTATCCCCTTTGCTGATAACTATTAGATCAGTGGGGCTCCTACTGCTGGGACCCCCTCCGATCATAACCCCTTTAAATAAAAAAAATAATTGAAAAAAACTCAAAAAGTGATCCCAATTTAGAAACCACACCCCTAATAGAATTTACCAATGGGTGTAGTGAACATTTTGACCCCACAGGTTCTTTGCAAAAATCAATTCATAGTAGACAGTATAAAGTGAAAATTTGAATTTTTACACAGATTTCAGTGCCCAAAATGTGCATGCTAGTGTGAAAAGCAGAGCATTCTTATTATGTGGTACTTCCTCTGGCCCTAATCTTTTGCCTGGAAATACCACAGGGCTCAGAAACAAGATGGCACCATGTGCATTTGAGGCCCCAAGTGGTGATTTACACATCTTGTGCTGATCACTTTAGAGGCTCTGGGGTGAAATACATGGGACTCCAGAGAATTGAACCTATATTGGAAACTATACCTCTCAAGGTATTTATTAAGTGGTGGAGTGAGCATTTTGACCGGTGTTATGCAGAAATTAATGAACAGGAGACTGTGCAAAATTAAAATTGTAAGCTTTCTACAGATATGGCAATTTCAGCGCCAAGTACGTTGTGCCCAGTTCATGCCATCTGAGACACACCACACCCTTTACATTAAGCCTCATTCACACGTCCCCATTAATTTTAATGTGTGCATTCACACAACAGTGTTTTAGCACGGATTCATGCTCTATTTTGTCCGTGTTCACCGATCCATCACGCCCATTATAGTCTATGTGTCCGTGAAAACCATGGATGCCATCCGTGTTTCATGGATCATTAAGAGATTCTTTGAAAATTATTTTTCAGCTGTTTATTGTCAGTGAAACACGGATGCAAAACGGACAGCTTCAAGGATGCATCACTGACCACCTGCTCACAAATTTGAGCACGGACACAAACGTGTGAATGAGGCTTTAGGCAGGTTCTACTCAGTAAGGAAACCCCATGAATTTGGACATAATCTGCTGTTTGGGTATGTGCAGGTTCAAAAGGGAAAGACCGCCATTTGTCTTTTGCAGCTGAGATTTCGAGGGACTGGTTTATAGGAGTCATGTTGCTATTGAACAGACTGAGGTACCAGTAGTTATTTTCTGAAAACCATTTGTTTGTTTTTCTCTCAAAGCAGTTGCGTGAGCGCTTATTTTTTTGCAGAATGAGTTGCCATTATCATTGGTTCTGTACATATCAAATTTTCATCACTTTTTACATAGTTTGTAAGGCTGAAAAAAAGAAATCCGTCCATCTAGTTCAGCCTGTTATCCTGCAAGTTAATCCAGAGGGAGACAAAAAAAAAAAAAAAAAAAACACCTGAGGTAGAGGCCAATTTTCCTCATTCCCCCTAGGGGGGGGGGGGGGGGGGGGAGTTCCTTCCCGACTAATCAGAATAACTCTCTGGATCAACGACCTCTCCAGAAATCTAAAGAGTATAACCTGTAATATTTATTATTACACTCCTCAAATACATCCAGGCCCCTCTTGAGCTCTGTGAATTCACCATCACCACCTGCTCAGGCAGAAAGTTCCAGTCTCACTGCTCTTACCGTAAAGAATCCTCTGCTATGTGTACAAACCTTTCCTCCAGACGCAGAGGATGTCCCCTCGTCACAGTCATAAATAGATGATGGGAGAGATCTCTGTACTGACCCAGATATGGTTTATACATAGTTATTGGATCACCCCTCAGTTGTCTTTTTTCTAAAGTGAATAAAATCTTTCAGGGTACTGTAGTTCACCCATTGCAGTTGCCCCCCTCTAAACTCTTTCCAGTCTGCTTTGTTCACAGGAGCCAGCCCAGAACTGTACACAGTACTCCATGTGTGGTCTGACTAGTGATTTGTAAAGTGGCAGGACTATATTCTCATCACCGGCATAAATTGCCCCTTTTGATGTGACCCATTATCTTATTGGCCTTGACGGCAGCAGCTGTCCGACGTGGGTGTCAACATTTAGGAATTTTAGTGGACAGCAAACTTAAGTCCTTTTCCATATTAGTGTTAAACAGTGTTTTAGCATTTAGTATGTACGGGTGACTTGCACTATTTCTTCTCATGTGCATAACCTTACATGTGTCAGTTTAAACCTCATCTGCCACTTCTCTGCCCGTGCCTCCAATCTATCCAGACCATCTGAAACCGTATACTGTCCTCTTTCGTGTTAGAGATGAGCAAATTTTATACTTTGAAATTCAATTGTGGTTCATTTTGTGGTATTTAGTGAATTGTGTTATGGATTCCGTTACCACTGACCATAACGCAATTCTATGACGGAATGCATAACGGAATGCCTTTAGAGGCATTCCGTTATAATAGAAGTCTATGGCCTGCATAACTGATCTGTCCCATTTCAGTTATGCAGGAGAGGACTCCAGCATAACAAACGGGACGGATCTGTTATACAGCTAATAGACTTCTATTATAACGGAATACCTCTAAATGAATTCTGTTATGGAACTGCGTTATGGTCCGTGGTAACGGAATCCATAACGCAATTCACTAAATACCACAAAACAAACCGCAAATTTCAAAACATTAAATTCTCTCATCTCTAGTGTTAATTACTTTACAAAATTGTGTCATCTGCAGAAATTGATATTTTACTGTACACGCCTTCTACAAGTTCATTAATAAAAATATTGAAGATAATAGGGCTCAATACTGACCCATGAGGTAACCAACTGGAGTTAATAACCACCCTTCATTTTCTGTCACTGAGCTTGTTACTTACCCACATACACACATTTTCTCTCCCCCCCCCCCCACTTCCCATCCAAACATTAGCATTTTATGTACTAACCTTTCATGTGGTACAGTACCAAATGCTTTGGAGAAGTCAAAATATATGACATCCATCAATTTGCCAATGGCAAGTCTTGAACTTGCCTCATGATTCAAATTAGTTTGACAGGACTGATCCCTCGTGAAGAAGTGCTGATACGGTGTTATATGCTTATTTTCACCAAGATACTCCAAGACACCATCTCTTAGAAAACCTTCAGTTTACTCACGACAGATATTACTTAATGACCTATAGATTTCAGGCTCTGGTTTTGACTCCTTTTTGAATACTGGCACCACATTTGCCAAGCTCCGATCCTGTCTAATGCACCTTGTCAATAGAGTCCTTAAATATAAGAAATATAGGTCTGTCTATGACATTACTTAATTCTCTTAGGATACAGGGGTGTTTGCTATCTGGACGTGGCGATTTGTCCATACTAATCTTTTTAAGATGCTGCTGCACTTCTTCCTGGGTTAGACAGGCCACTTTCAAAGGGGAATTTACTTTAACACTCTGTCTTATCTGACAGTTCATTTTCCTCAGTGAACAGTGGGAGAGAAAAAAAAATATAATAATTATAGATTCACCTTCTCCCCATCACTCTAATGGGCCAACACTTTCAGGTTTAAACTTGTTACCATTTATATAACTGAAGAGCATTTTAGGGTTAATTTTACTCTCTTTGGCAACAAGCCTCTGTCTCCAGCTTGGCTTCTTTTATGTGTCTTTTACATATTCCATTTTTTCAATGCTTCCTCACTTCCTGTTTAACAGATTGAAATGCTTTTTGTCATTTACAGTGGCGGAAATAATTATTTGACCCCTCACTGATTTTGTAAGTTTGTCCAATGACAAAGAAATGAAAAGTCTCAGAACAGTATCATTTCAATGGTAGGTTTATTGTAACAGTGGCAGATAGCACATCAAAAGGAAAATCGAAAAAATAACTTTAAATAAAAGATAGCAACTGATTTGCATTTCATTGAGTGAAATAAGTATTTGAACCCTCTAACAAAAAAAGACTTAATACTTGGTGGAAAAACCCTTGCTTGCAAGCACAGAGGTCAAACGTTTCTTGTAATTGATGACCAAGTTTGCGCACATTTTAGGAGGAATGTTGGTCCACTCCTCTTTGCAGATCATCTCTAAATCCCTAAGGTTTCGAGGCTGTCTCTGTGCAACTCTGAGCTTGAGCTCCCTCCATAGGTTTTCGATTGGATTAAGGTCCGGAGACTGACTAGGCCACTCCATGACCTTAATGTGCTTCTTCTTGAGCCACTCCTTTGTTGCCTTTGCTGTATGTTTTGGGTCATTGTCGTGCTGGAACACCCATCCACGACCCATTTTCAGTTTCCTGGCAGAGGGAAGGAGGTTGTCGCTCAGGATTTCACGATACATGGCTCCGTCCATTTTCCCGTTTATGCGAATAAGTTGTCCTGTGCCCTTAGCAGAAAAACACCCCCAAAGCAAAATGTTTCCACCCCCATGCTTGACGGTGGGGACGGTGTTTTGGGGGTCATAGGCAGCATTTTTCTTCCTCCAAACACAGCGAGTTGAGTTAATGCCAAAGAGCTCTATTTTGGTCTCATCAGACCACAGCACCTTCTCCCAGTCACTCTCTGAATCATTCAGGTGTTCATTGGCAAACTTCAGACGGGCCTGCACATGTGCCTTCCTGAGCAGGGGGACCTTGCGAGCCCTGCAGGATTTTAATCCATTGCGGTGTAATGTGTTTCCAATGGTTTTCTTGGTGACTGTGGTCCCTGCTAATTTGAGGTCATTAACTAACTCCTCCCGTGTAGTTCTAGGATGCTTTTTCACCTTTCTCAGAACCATTGACACCCCACGAGGTGAGATCTTGCGTGGAGCCCCAGAGCGAGGTCGATTGATGGTCATTTTGTGCTCCTTCCATTTTCGAACAATCGCACCAACAGTTGTCACCTTCTCTCCCAGCTTCTTGCTAATGGTTTTGTAGCCCATTCCAGCCTTGTGCAGGTCTACAATTTTGTCTCTGACATCCTTGGACAGCTCTTTGGTCTTTCCCATGTTGGAGAGTTTGGAGTCTGCTTGATTGATTGATTCTGTGGACAGATGTCTTTTATACAGGTGACTAGTTAAGACAGGTGTCCTTAATGAGGGTGACTAATTGAGTAGAAGTGTCTAACCACTCTGTGGGAGCCAGAACTCTTAATGGTTGGTAGGGGTTCAAATACTTATTTCACTCAATGAAATGCAAATCAGTTGCTATCTTTTATTTAAAGTTATTTTTTCGATTTTCCTTTTGATGTGCTATCTGCCACTGTTACAATAAACCTACCATTGAAATGATACTGTTCTGAGACTTTTCATTTCTTTGTCATTGGACAAACTTACAAAATCAGTGAGGGGTCAAATAATTATTTCCGCCACTGTATTGCTCCCTTTACATTTATATTAATCCACATTAGTTTTTTCTTGTACCTCACCCTTTTATTCCCATTAGCTATGTACCTCTCACAATTAGAGTTTAGGATGCTTTTAAAAATGCCCAATTTTGTGGCTGCATTTTTATTCTTGAGGACATTGTCCCAGTTGGTGAGGCAGATGGCCTTTCTTAGTATGACAAATTTAGCTTTTTCGGAACTTTGGTATTTTTGTGCCTCCCTTTTTTTTGTCTCCCACCCTGCACATCTGTTTTTCTGTCAGGTCTATTGGTTAATACCAAGTCCAGTATGGCTGTCCCTATAGTCAGATCTTGAACCATTTGGGAAAGAGTAATTGTCTTTGGTTATAGCCAAAAACCTGTTTCCTTCACAAGATCTACAGGTTTCAGTTTCCCAGTCTATATCTGGGAAACTTAATACGGTGGATCTGGTGATCTCTGTAATGGAGACTCCCCTTTGCTTGGTTTTCCTTCCTTTGAGGGATATCTGTCTTTCTCTGTGTTGAAGACCCATAACTGGGGCTCCACAGTTATTTTGCATATTACTATTTCCCAGGGAGCTTTGCACTTTGGATTGCTGTGTTGAGACTCTTAAATGAGGCTCCACTGTGTTTTCTTTAGCTGGTCTCCTTAAGATCAGCCATTGTTTTGTATGAGTAGTCTCCAAGGCATTGCTCCTGGTTAGCCAGAATCCTACTCCACACTGATGAGGGGCAACACCCCAAAACAGCTGTCTGTGGATGGATAACCAGCTTAGGTCTTCCCCGTCACATCCTTAAAGCTTGTAAAAGAGCGGGATCTTGACATAGGGGCCACTTAATATGGTGGATCTGGTGATCTCTGTAATAGAGACACCCTTTTGCTTGGTTTTCCTTCCTTTGAAGCATATCTGGCTTTCTCTGTGTTGAAGACCCATAACTGGGGCTCCACAGTTATTTTGCTTAAGTCTATATCTGGGTACTTGACGTCCTCCATAATAATGACCTCATTATTTGCCGACTCATCTATTTCCTTTAGTAGTAGATTTTATGTGGACTGTTATAGGGGTTTGTTATAAGCCACCTAATATAAGTATTTTATTATTGTTTTTGCCTCCATGTTTTTGTACCCAGTTATATATTCTCGGACTGTGGGCTTTAGACAAGACTTCACATAAAGGCAAACCCCTCTCCAGTTTTCACAATCCTTTCTAAACAGACTGTAACCCTGTACGTTAACTGCCCAGTCATAGCTATCATCCAGCCAGGTCTCAGTTATTCCCACTATGTCATAGTCCTCCTCACACATCACTAATTCCAGTTCCTCAGTTTTATTAGTCAGGCTTCTGGGATTAGTAAACATACAATTTAGAGCTTTTTGCATACTTTTATTTTACCCTACACCTTTCCTTATGAACTGTTCTGGTCCTTCCTGCTATTCCTCCCCTAGTTCCATTACCTCGTCCCTCTTTCTCCTCCTATAATGTAATTGGGAAGCAGGATAAAGAAAAAGCAGCAATTCTTCCATTGCTACGTACATGGTGCGGGAAAAATTAAATGTTATCTTTTTTTCTGCTGGTCAGTATGATTACAGTGATGCCAATTTGATATCTTTTTTCTTTTTTTTTTTTACCACAAAGCCCTTTTGAAAAAAAATAATTATTTTTTATTCATCGCCATTTTCTAAAAGCCATATTTAAAAAAATTTCCGCCAATGGTTTGTGTGAGGTCTCTTTTTTTTGTTGGATAAGGTGATGGTTTGATTGCTACTAATTTAGGGTACATATGATTTTTTGTTCGCTCGATACTACACTTCTTGTGAGGCAAGGTGTCCAAAAATGGCTGTTCTGACATCTATTTTTATTTTTTTAACAGTGTTCCACTGTAGGGATATATCATGTAATATTTTTATAGAGCAGGTCATTAAGAATGCAGTGATCTCAAATGTTTTGTTTCAGTTTTACACAAAAGCATTTTTGAAGAAAAAAGTTTGTGTCGCCATTTTCTTAATACTTTTTTTGTGTCGATTGTCTTATGTATGGGCTCATTTTATGCGGAAAGAGTTGATGTTTTTACTGTCCCCATTTTGGGGTACACAATTTTTTCATCTTTCAACATACTTTTTGTGAGGCGCCAATTAAATTTTTTTACAGCTTCACCTGAAACGGTAGAGTATGACATTTTTATAGAGCATTTACAGTTACAAATGCAGTGATAAAATAAAAAATAGACAATAGTTAATAAAAATAGCTTGATGAAGGAAAAGGACACTTTTTTTTACTCGAAACTATGGGACTTTACATTTTGGGAGTCTGATCTCTATTTAAATGCAGTACAATACATGCTATATTGTACTGCATGGAAACTATCAGTTTCACACTGACAGTGTGCCTATGAGACCCATACTGGGCTTCATAGGCTTCTGCATGGCATACCCCAGGGGCCTTTGCAAGGCCTGGGGTTGTCATGGCAGCCAAAGGTATCCTATCATAGAGCTGGGGGCCGATGGAGAGACAGAGGGATCCCCCTCCATCTGCGAACCTCCTATATGTCACGGCCAGCACTGACAGAGGCATATAAGGGGTTAATCCGTTGGCATCTGCATTTACAGCGATGCTGGCAGATACAGCGGTGGTCGGCAGTCACAGCCAGGCCCCTGCACCGATCATGTGCGCACAACTACTGTGCCGGCCTGATCAGCATGATGTACTATTACGTGTATTTGTGGGAAGTCACTTCCCACTGTGACTTAATGGTACGTCAAATTTCTGTTAAGAGGTGTATCCCAACGTCTGTGATCAGATAGGAACTGACTATGATAAAACACTACGATGCAGTCAGGTTGGGTCAGGGGATGACACACGGACCATGTTACCTGGATAGAACACAGTTGTGTGAATCAGCCCCAACACAGATATTTGTTTACAGACTTTCACTTCCCCATTAAATAGGAAAAATGTCCAACAAAAGGCTGGAAATCCAGACAGTTCCATCCTATGGAAGTTTAGCCTCAATGTTATCTTCCAGTAGATTAAATTTTAATTAAAGCTTATTCGATCTAGGCTTGCCATGTCTGGAAGTTTAAAATGCTGTAAAAAAAAAAAACACATTTTTACCAAAGGCGAAAAAACAAAATACATTTATTTACAGTTTCACAGTGAGCTAGTTAACTTTATAAAGATCAAAATTGAAATACAAATAATCAAAACTGTTACAATGCTTGGGGAAGGCAGATATGGTGTTGACCATTCTGTAGTTTTGCAGTAAAATACTGAACTATTAGTGAGATCAATACACAACTTGTTGGTGAGAACAATGAACAATTTATCAATGACAGGTGTGGAAGGTGGAACAAGTTTCCAAAAAACTGTTAAAAAATTATTTTAAAGACACCACCATTCTTACTCATAGCAACCAGGGGTCAGGAAATGCAATGGGAAAAACTAAAATATAGATTTATTGGTTGCTATGGGCAACAATGTTAGTTTGCATGTCATAATGTGTTTAATTATATAGCAGGAAAATACACAGTCTCTGTAAGAATGGTACACACAGCAAAACCCACAGTTTGGAGAATATACTGCTATTCCAGTAGAACAGCCAACTTATTTGTCACACATACATTACTCATGGCATTAAAGGAGATGGAAAAGAGTCAATAGCAGTAATACAAATTAGGCAAGAAGAAAAAAAAAAAAATTCTGCAGCCTACACTTCAAGAAATAACACGCTCCTTACCAAATAAAGTAAAGTATGTAATACATTTTCTACAATATAACATTTACTCCCTCCACTGGCAAAATTACTAGACTGATTGTCAGGGAAGAAACAAAGCCACTAACTTCCCAGACAGCTCCCCTGTCACATACATGCATTCACACAAACATATTCCTAATAAATCACTGACCCAATTTCCTATGTTCACCCCCCTCCCAGTAATCACCCCCCCCCCCCCCCCCCCCCCCCCAATCATTTGTCTCACTTGACAGATGCCCCACCTTCTAAATACTCATTCAGGCATGCACACCACCACACACATGGCACTCTACTAAACATACAGAATCACTTTGACTCATCCCTCCTAAAGGACACACAACCCGGCATTCACAGCGAAGTATATCAAAAGAGGACAAGGATATTTTGCATGAGAATGGAATAACTGCATATCAGAAACTCAATGTCATGCTTTTGCACAGGCGTATGCTGGAATACCATCACCCCTACAAAGATCAGTATTTGAAAGCCAAAGCAAGGAGTGGATCCAAAATACAGAAGAGGCACATATCTTTTCATTATATCTTTTTCCCTTTAGGGTCCACTCCTGGTTTTGGCCTGCAAATACTGATGAAGCGTGTGAACGTGGCCTTAGATTGGGTTTACATGTACAGATTATGGTCCATGTCAGAAGAATATTACAATTATTGGAACACTGGTCCAAACGGTATATTTCTACACAAGTAAAAAATACATTTAGTATGGAACAAATATTTATTCCCAATTGTGGTGGTCCTCTTTAGCCATTTGTCTACATGCAAATACTATTGCAGATAGAACAACATTTTGTGCAAGCTAAATGATGACTAGATAGAAGAAATTGGATCATTTTGACCACTAACACAGAGTGTTTGGTCATCTAATTATACTAAATCAGAGTGATAACAGGTACATGTAAACCCAGACACATACACACACCTACCTCTGATATTGTGGGAACATAAATTTAAAAATAGAAAATTAAAACAGTATATTATAGCCAACTAACACATACATACATACACTTATATCCCTGGAATTATGGGAAAAAGAGAAGGAAAAAAACAGCTGTAGGCCTTAGGTCTTATTCACACATCTGTGTCCGTGATGAAATCTGTGATAGATAGTCATTGACTCATCCATTAAGATTTCTGTGAAGAATCCGTGTTTGGTCTGTGTCCGTTTTTTGCTCTCTGTGTTCCATCCGTGTTCCACAGACACAGCACAGCTAAATATTAATTTTCAGAACGTCTCGTATAAAAGGTCCTTGAAACACAGGCGAACCACGGATGGCGTACATGTTCGGTCCATGTTTTCCACAAACCCATGGAATATAATGATCGTGATGAATCCGTAAACATACAAAAACGGGGCATGATTCTGCGCTAAAACCACAGACTGTGCATAGATGTGTGAATACACACGTTAAAATAAATGGATGTGTGTGCTGCCCGTGGAGAAAACAAACAGTACATGTCCATGAATCACTGATGTGTGAATATGGCCTAACACACTCCACAACCACATAGAATGTAGAATAAGGCTGGGGTGCACAGCGACATGTGTCACGTGACATCGCATGTAACATCTCTCACGGTTGTGAAATCACATACAACTGTTGCAAAAAATCCTACACTGTTGGACTCTTGCATACCTAAAATGCACATCACATGTGACTGCCGTGTATCAGCAACCTGCAGACAGGTTGCACAAAGTTTTGGTTCATGCGACTTTTTAGAGGCATACTGTTGTAACATATGTTGCTGCGTAGCCCCAGCCATATGCAGACACAAGCACACCAAGTACCCCCCCTTCAGTACATTGATCTAGATACCCCCCACCCCAATCAGCCTGAACACACATGCATTAGTCACTGTCAAGAGACACCCCAGTGACCCAACTTTAATCATTTGAATACACCAGTTTTAATAAAAGAAAAATTACTAAAAAATAAAATACAGGACAATTAAAACTAGCTGACGTAATAAAAGGGTTTGACACAAAACAAATACTATTGTTGTAGGCAGAACGACTATCTGTAAAGCTAGAGGGCAGAGCATCACTGCAAAAAAGTCTAAAGACACAATATTCAATATGACATGCAAAGGACTAAGGCTACTTTCACACTAGCGTTTTTACTGGATCCGGCAGGGTTCAGCAAAAACGCTTCCGTTACTGATAATACAACCATCTGCATCCGTTATGAACGGATCCGGTTGTATTATCTGTAACATAGCCAAGACAGATCAGTCATGAACTCCATTAAAAGTCAATGGAGGACGGATCAGTTTTCTACTGTGGCAGATTGTGTCAGAGAAAACAGATCTGTCCCCATTGACTTACATTGGGGGTCATGCCAGATCAGTCTTGCTCTGCATCCCAGGATGGAAAGCAAATTACAACATGTTGCAGTTTGCTCTACGGTATGGGAACGCAACTAAACGGAACAGAATGCATTTTGGAGCATTCCATTCTGTTTAGTTTTGTCCCCATTGACAATGAATGGGGACAAAACGGAAGCGTTTTTTTCCGGTATTTTGACCCTATGACAGACCTCAATACCGGAAAACCAAACCCCTAGTGTAAGTATAGCCGAAGTTAATTGTTTATCGTTCTTAAATACACTTTTTTTTCTTTCCATGTGCAGTTATCAATAAACAAATTTATTGTAATTAAAAAAATTAAAATAAGTTCCATGGAATTCGGTTTGTAGTCAGAAAACTATACAGTACAGTACAATCTTGTAGGTCTAGGAGCAGTCTCATTTTTGAGATGAGACAAGAAACAAGTTAATCACAAATGATCAATAATTAGTGCAAATGAAGAGTGCCCAGGAAAACCAACCAGCTTGAATCTGATGAGCTGCTATGGGCTATTCCTTCATTTTTCTTCTGCACTAGTTTTCCATAACTCTGCAACTGAGCCTAGTGTGACACAATACAGATCAGTAAGAGATGATTAATCAATTCATGATGCCATTCTGCAAAAATAAATAGGGGGAGATTTATTAAGAGTGGTGCAAGGGAAAACTAGCCTACAGCAACCAATGGAATTGATCCTTTACATTTCCAAAGAAGCTGTAAAAAATGAACGGTGCATATTGGCTGCTATGTACATAGCAGCTAAACCAGTTCTCCTCTGCCCCACTTTAAGTAACCCCCCCCCCCCCCCCCCGCCCCCGCCCCCGCCCCCCAGACTTTATACCATCTAAGCAACAATTACCACTTTTCTTTGTTTTTAAATAAAGTAAAAGTTGCACGTTTTACTTTCACGTCATGCATTGATCCAACCAAAGTGATATTCCGGACTGAAAAGAAATACAGGGTGTCCTTGCAGACTAATTTCCCACTGGCTGCCTTATGTTTGTCTGTCCTGGTATTCCCTGTAAATTAAAAATGTTAACGACAGGAAATATCCACAATGCAGCCAAAATGCGGCAGGGAGAATTCTGTGAACCATGTGAAAATCTCTCACGTAGAAGAAATGTAGACACCTGTATTCTTCATCTAATCTTTAAATCAATGTATTAAGAGTCACGTAAGTAGGCAAGACTATTCAGTCTTTCCAGGGGAACAACAGATGCCACTTATCGTTCAAAATATATGTACACATGAAAACTGTTCTGTAGTCGGATGTGGTTTAATGTTCAAACTGGGGATTAATAGCACCCAGTGAAGTGGGAATTAGACACGCAGTTCCTTGAATCCAAAAATTCCTGTTTATATGGCATTTACAGAATTGAGATTTTTAACTTTAAAAAGGAGCAAAGATGAAGGAAAGATTAAAGTGGAGAGTCACTTGATGAAGGCAACTTCTGGGATTTTACCCTCTGCCTGTGAAAGGAAATACAACACATTATAGATGTAAAGAATAGGTAAACTGCTATAAACAATAACAGGAAAACAAAACAAAGACAGGGTCAATATTTTTTAAATAATATATAGAATATCCCTGCCCAACTGCAACCGCCTCAATACACACTTCAAAGCGACACTAGTGAAATTGAAAATTTCCCATATTGCACTCAGCCTTCCCTATAAACCTGTGTCTCCTAAAGAGCTGTGCTATGCTCACTTGCCTCATTCATGCTAACACCCCATGTTTAGGCTACTTTCACACTTGCGTTTGGGGTTCCGCTTGTGAGTTCTGTTTGAAGGCTCTCACAAGCGGCCCCGAACGCATCCGTACGGCCCCAATGCATTCTGAGTGGATGCGGATCCGCTCAGAATGCCTCAGTCTGGCAGCGTTCAGCCTCCGTTCCGCTCAGCAGGCGGACACCCGAACACAGCTTGCAGCGTTCGGGTGTCCGCCTGGCCGTGCGGAGCCAAACTGATCCGTCCAGACTTACAATGAAAGTCAATGGGGATGTATCCGTTTGTCCTGGCTCCGCTTTGACACGGATCAGTTAGAAACCGTTCACGTTTCTGCGCATGCCCAGTAACTTCCTGTCCCTCCCCCTCATCGTCGGCCATTTTGGATTATCGACTTGAGACTGGTAAGTATATGAAGTTTTGTCTGTCTATCTTTCTTTTTTTTCTATCTATCTATTTCTAGGGGGGGGGGGGGGGGGGCTGCTGGCACTTGGGAAGGGGTGTGTGTCTGGAACAGTGGGGGCATCTGCTGGCACTGCGATTATGTTTGTGGCTGAAACGGTGGTTGCTGCTGGCACTGCGGGGGTGTGTGTGGCTGGAATTGGGGGGTCTGCTGGCACTGCGGGGGTGTTTGTGTCTGGAACTGTGCATGCAGTGCTTATGGCACTGCAGGGGTTTTTGTGGCTGGAACTGTGGGGGCTGCTGGCATTGGTGGGGCTGAGGGCACTGTGGGAAGGTTGTTTGGAACTGGGGGGCTGATGTCATTGTGGGGGGCTGCTGTCTCTGGGGGTGTTTATGGCTCCTGTCGGATTAATTTTTTTAATCATTTTATTATTAGGGTCATTCCAAAAAAAAGATAAAAAATTAGAAATTTAAAGAAAGTTCTGCGGTGGGTAGAAGTATTAAAAAAAAAAAAAATTTTTTTTTTTTAAATTGTTGATATATGTGGAAATAATGCTCTAAACAAGTTCCTTTAACGTTATCTTCATTTTGTCTGGTATTCCGTTGCATACTGATGTCATCAAAAAAGAAAATCAATTGGAAAAACCCACCCAGAAGGCGCCGGTGTATTGAGTGGCCGGTAAGTATAAAATCAACGCTTGGAGTTTGTACTGTTTGATTCGTTGCATCAATCAGTATGTGCTCTTATTATAGATTTCTTCATCATCAGCGGAGGGCTCTCCGGATGTGGTTGCCGGGGCTCGCTCACCAGTGGTGGACTCGCCATCGTCCAGGGGAGGTGGTTTAAAAAAAAAATTTTTTGGTTTCAGCAATCTGCACCTAGAGCCGCCAGCGAGGATCCCCCAGGCGCCTCCAGAGTCCGCGGGAATGAGCGTAGCGGTCGTAGACGTGCAAGTCTTGAATTAAGTAGTTTTAATTTGCATTTTGTATTAGGATTTACATTTAATTTTGTATTTCCTTTTTTTCAGGGTTCCGTAGGCTCCACCAGGGAAGATGAGGAGTTCGGGGTTCCTATGATAGATAACCTGCTCCTCATCCAACTGGTGGAGGCACGTCCAGCATTATGGGACCACTCCGACCGCCACCACGCTGATCATCATCGTACCCAGCAGCTCTGGAGGGACATCTGTGCCGAAGTTTTGGAGACCTGGGGGGATCCAAATGCGGCGGCTCAGGAAAAATATGGTAAGTAAAACAATATGTATTTTAATACATTAATATTGTTCTTTTCCTTTCATCATGCTGATTTTATTTTTTATGTTTTTTTTTTATAGTCAAACTGGTTACAACGCGTTGGCGATCTATCCGGGACCGCTTCAGGAGGGATTATAACAAGAAGGTTCAGGCCCCGGGTGTCTCCGGAAGAACCTCAGGGACCCCATACATCCATACGGCGGCCCTGGGGTTCCTACGAAAGGCGATGGCACCAAGAAGGTAAATATTTTTAACAACTGTTAAACATTTTTTGTAAAGGGGCTGTCTGAGACAGCGGAGCATTTGGCTCCCCTGTTTTGGCCAGCCCCCTACAGTCCGTCTGAGTGTAAGGGGCTGTCTGAGACAGCGGAGTGTTTGGCTCCCCTGTTTTGGCCAGTCCCCTACAGTCAGAGCGACAACTGTTCTCTCCTTTTGAGTGTAAGGGGCTGTCTGAGACAGCAGAGTGTTTGGCTCCCCTGTTTTGGCCAGCCCCCTATGGTATAAGGTAGACATAGCATAGAACATGGATGTTTTATTTAAAGAACAATTCCTAACTTTCCTTATTTTTTTCCTACAGAAGTGCCAGCAGCACTCGGGAGCCTGAACAACCTTTTGAGGCGGAACCGGAACAGATCGCCAGCGCTAGCCCTCCTGTATCGGCTCAGGATAATCCGGGTCCCCTACCGAATCCCTCCGCTCAACAGAGGCTCTTAGGTTTTTGCCAAAATTTGAGAGCCCTGGTGAGCGGGCAGAGATCTGGTAGGCCAAATCAAGCAGATTATGTGAACCTTGTAAAGGTCGTTTCCGACGCTCTAAAAGGTTTTGCCCAACATCAGATGGAGTTTGGTGCTGACTTGATTCGCCGCTGGGAGGGGGCGGAGTCAGCGTTTCAACGCAGCCCAAACTACCATTATGGGCTAAGCATGATCAGTTTGATGGACTCAATGACGCCCGAGCAGTTGCATGAGTTCAAGATCATGCTAGAGAACGGGTCATGGGAAATTATGCATTACCTCCGTAGCATGGAGAGAAGTGATCGCTATGCCATCGCTCATCCCCATACTGCCTAGTGGTTTGTCAGTGGCAAATCACCATTAGACAGCGCCATTTGCCGCCGGCAAGTGCTGATTTTAAAGCATGCTTAAAAATCTGAACTGCCTGAAGAACGAGCGGCGCAGTATTACACTGGCCGATCTTTTGGCCCACAATTGTATTCTCATGAGTGCTCGTTAGCGACCATATTGTAGTGTAATAATGCTGCCGAACATTTATCAGGGCTCCAGATGGCGACCAAAATGGTCGCCAATGCGACTTAGAATTTACAAATGGCGACAAGACTTTTTAGTCTTGTCGCCATTTGCGACTAGAGCCGCGCCGCAGCTCTGAATACAGCGGTGGGCACAGGAGCTGAACTATCATGTTCTTATCAGCAGCGCAGTGGAAGAGTCTCTCCCTCCCCCCTGTGCTGCTGCCGCCGCGGCCAATAAGAAGAGGGACAGGGGAGCTGTGGCCACTGCGCCACCAATGAAGATAACTGACCTGTTAATACAAATACAGGAGGTGGGTGCCAGAATCAAATAGCCGGCACCCGACCTCTATGACACTGGGAGCGGCACCTGAGGGGTTAACTGCCGCTGATCGCAGCTCCCTGTCATAGAGGTCGGGTGCCGGCTATTTGATTCCGGCACCCGCCTCCTGTATTTGTATTAACAGGTCAGTTATCTTCATTGGTGGCGCAGTGCGGCCCCCCCCCCCCCCCCCCCCCAGTATAATAAACATTGGTAGGCAGTGCCAATGAGGGTTAAAAAAATAAAAATTAACTCACCTTCTCAAATTGATCGCGTAGCTGCCGGTCTCCTGTTCTTTCTTCAGGACCTGTCAAAGGACCTGTGGTGACGTCACTGAGCTCCATCACATGGTCCATTACCATGGTGATGGATCATGTGATGAGCACAGTGACGTCACCACAGGTCCTTTGACAGGTCCTGAAGAAAGAACAGGAGACCGGCTGCTACGTGATCAATTGGAGGAGGTGAGTTAATTTTTATTTATTTTTTTAACCCTCATTGGCACTGCCCACCAATGTTTATTATACTAGGGGGGGGCGCACTGCGCCACCAATGTTTATTATATTGGGGTGTATATAATGTTTATTATATTGACCTTCTACTACGCATTCTGCATTAAAGAATGCTATTATTTTCCCTTATAACCATGTTGTTATAAGGGAAAGTAATACAGTGAATAGACTTTCATCCTAGCAACCATGCGTGAAAATCGCACGGTTCAACCGGAAGGATGGATCCGGCATTCCGGTATTTTGAATGCCGGATACGGCACTAATACATTCCTATGGGGAAAAATGCATAATCCGGCATTCAGGCAAATCTTCAGTTTTTTTCGCCAGAGATAAAACCGTAGAATGCTGCGGTTTTATCTTTTGCCTGATCAGTCAAAAAGACTGACCTGAAGACATCTTTTCCGGTATAGAGCCCCTGTGACGGAACTCTATGCCGGAAATGAAAAACGCTAGTGTGAAAGTACCCTAAAATATTAAGTTTAAATCCCCCCTTTCCCAATTTTACATATAAAATATATAAACAATAAATAAATATATTACATAGCGCTGTGCCTGAAAAGTCCAAACTATAAAAAATTTTAAAAAAAATTCTCCTATGCGGTGAGCATTCGCCATTTTTTGTCACCTTGTCACCCCAAAAAATAGGATAGGACTGTTCTATTATGGGCCGAACGTTTCATAAAATGCGAAATGCACGCGGCTTTTTTTGGTGTTTTTTTTTTTTTTTTTTGCACGATATTGAGTATCGCAATACTTTTTTATGGTGACGAAAGCGAATCAAAACTTTGGTATCGAAACAACCCTACGCCAATCTGATCAGCGTTATTCGGTTTTGATTTGGCGACTAAAATTTTCAGTTCAGGAGCCAATGGCTACTAGGTATTTTTTTTAGTCTGGAGCCCTGTTTATGCAAAAGCTCGTTAGCGATTACTGGCCAAAATATTGGCCAGTGTAATACAGTCTAAAGTGAGTGCTCCAGGGGCACAAATAAAAAGACTGCGCAGGCACAGAAATGATCAGAAATGATCTATTTTAGAAATAACTAATTCAGTAAGAGACAGCACACTGGGTGTCGTAAGGACCAGGCAAGCAGAAGAACAGCTGCCCTCCACAGAAAGTACCAGTATTCAGTGTCTATGGAATAGAATATGGATTTTTACATAGCAATAGATAGCACCCAGAATCTGGTAACTGAATATATTGCAGAGTACCATCAACCCATGTTATCCTTAAAAAAAAAAAATATATAAAAAAAAAATTACATGACAGTTACACTTTAATTTGTACTGTAGACAAAATCCTGATATTTTTATATTTCGGATAATTATTTTCCTTTACAATGCGCAGATAGGGGACTAGAGGAGAGAGGGGACCTTCACAGACTGGGAAAAGTATTTCAATATTTCTCAAAAACACTTTCCCACAATACAAACAAATCCCCTATCCACGGGAACTAAATATCTCAGAGAATGGAGCCCCTTGTACAGCGCTCGGTTATTATCAGCAGTCCTTTAAAGAGTGAATGGAGCAGTAATGTGCAAGTTCAACCTGCTGCTCCATTCATTTGAGGGAATGGGACCCTTTTCTTGTGATAGGTGGGGGTCTCAGCTTTAGATATTAACCCTTCCTATGCTGTGGATAGGGCAGGGGGGTGGCAACCTCTGGCACTGCAAGTGTTGCGACACTGCAGCTCCCAGTATGTACACTTGCACAGCTGTTCTTTGAGCTTCTATAGAAGTGAATGGCGCATGCTGGGAGTTGTACTTTCACAACGGCTGGATTGCCTGAGGTTGTCTATCCCTGCAATGGGATAAGTCTGCATTGTTGGAAACCATCATTTATACAAGAATGAGGGTAGAAAATGCCATATAATGAAGAGTTAGAAAATATATACAACTACTCACAAAAAGTTAGGGATATTTGGCTTGTATGAGAAATTTCAGGATGAATCTAAAGTGCACTCAAACCTTTACAGGTGAACGTAATGTAACTTTCTCTAAACTTCTGAATGCACGTGTCTAGCTGTTCAATGTTTCAGGACTTTTGGCACAACTTGCTGTTCTCCAACAAGGAACTTAACAGCAAAATGCATCTGGTGTTTTATCCATGATTTGCCCAATAAACTTCCTGGTTCAATTAGAATTGGTATTTAAAAAGTCCTCCTCATCATGCTGTTCACATTTTGACATCATGAGACAAAGACGGCACCTAACATTTGATCAACAGTACCTCTTCATTGCGAGGTTTGAAGCAGGATGGTAGTCACAGAAAAGGACGTACTTTGGCCACATCCCATACCAATAACCGCTTCATTGTGAACAATGACCTGAAGAAGCGGATGATGGATGCCACACAACTCCAGGCACATTTAAGGGAGGTGAGAGGCACCCAAGTGTCACGTCAGACCATTCAAAACTGTTTACATCAGTGTGGTCTGCTTACTAGATGACCTGCAAGGGTACCTGACCACACCACCAGGCACAGGCGTCATCTTGCAATGGCTTGGGAACATAGACTCTGGACAAGAGACCAGTGAGCCTCAGTGCTGTTCACTGATGAAAGTCAATTCAAGCCAAGCAGAAATGATGGCCGCCAACGATGTCAAGGTGATCGCTATGCAATTAGCTACTGTTGTCACCAGATGAGCCTTTGGTGGTGGTGATGGTTACAATGTGGGCAGGTATGTCTAGTCAATACAGAACTCCCCTACACTTTGTGAATAGTACAGTGACAAGCCCATACTACCTGAATAACATAATAATCCAGTCATTGTGCCTCTGCATGAACAACACAGGCCCAATTTGATTTTCATGGACGACAATGCGCCAGCTTATCGAGGTCACATCATTAGGGAACGGCTGCTGGAGACTGGAGTACCTCAAATTGAGTGGCATTCACTTTCTCCAGACCTGAATCCCATTGAAAACCTATGGGATCAGCTGTCGCCGTGTAGATGGCTCATAGCTCTGTACACCAGAACCTCAATGACCTGAGGGCCGCCCTTCAAAAAGAGTGGGATGCCATGCCTCAGCAGACAATAAGTCTGTCATTGTCAAGCATGATATGTCATTGTAAAGTTGTAATTGATGCTCAAGGCCACATAAGTTATTGAGACATTGACATTTTTTGTGGGGGTATACCCACTACTACTGTTCGCCTTTTTTTTTTAATAAGATTGTTTGAGATTAGAAATCACAATTGCAAGCTTCTTCTTAAATGCTCTACTTTCACAATATATCACTGTAGCGTGAACATTTTACATAAATTTCACCCAAAAGCCAAATATCCCTAACTTTTTGTGAGTAGTGCCTTCTACAGCCTTCAGGTTTCATCTACTTCAGGTTTTGCAGACTAGCAAGACTTGTTCCGACAGCTCAATTTGTAGCACTCTTGATAGCTCATAATTATTTAAACGTAATCGGTCACCACAACAAAGCATCTTAGTATAGTTTTGAACCCTGAAAGCGGGTGAATGGAGGGCAGTAGGAACATTAAAAATAGCAACCTGGACTGTTTATAGCAGGCATGCTCAAACTGCGGCCCTCAAGCTGTTTTAAAACTACAACTCCCACAGTGCCCTGCTGTAGGCTGCTAGCTGTAGGCTGTTCGGGCATGCTGGGAGTTGTAGTTTTACAACAGCTGGAGGGCCGCAGGTTGAGCATGCCTGCTTTATAGTTTAAGACTGTGGTGACATATTCCTTTTAAAAAGTACCTGCTTATCTCTCCAGAAAAGTGAATTTTAGTAACTTCTTGCACCCCCTTGTAATAACAATTTCGAAGCATCTATTCTTATGACTCTATAATGTCCCATTCATTTATTATTGCTGTTAGATGAATTACTTACAGTTTGCATTAAAAAGTCCAGCTGGGTGTTATCAGTTGGGGATGTGTATCTGCACAGTCTCACACTATCCAGTCAGTGCTGCCAGTGTCAGACTGTGCAAGGACACACCCCTAACCGATAAACACCCATCTGGACCTTAGATTCAAATTGCAGTTGAAGAAAATGCTAAAGAGGGAGATGTGAATACCCCTATAAAGTTCAGAAAGGGCAGAAGTTTAAAAGGGTTGTGAACCCGGACATATCCCCTTTTTTACCCAGGCAGACCCATTGAGATGAGCATCGGAACATGCTCTCCCTTGCCCTGCGCTGAATCACGTAGGGAAAATGCTTTTTCACTCGATCCGGTGACGTACCGGGTCTCTACTAGGCGGAGGCTTCTGCTAGCTATGTTCCCGGTAACATCACCGCCACTAATGTAAAACAGGCCAGGGCAGCGCTAAAGCCCGCCAATTAGTGCTGGTGACTTCACCGGGAACACTGCAAGGTGGAAGCCTCCGCCTAGCAGTGTAAGGCTACTTTCACATTAGCGTTTTTCTTTTCCGGCATAGAGTTCCGTCACAGGGGCTCTATACTGGAAAAGAACTGATCAGGCATATCCCCATGCATTGTGAATGGAGAGTAATCCGTTCAGGATGCATCAGGAGGTCTTCAGTTCAGTCATTTTGACTGATCAGGCAAAAGAGAAAACCGTAGCATGCTACAGTTTTATCTCCGGCGAAAAAAACTAAAGACTTGCCTGAATGCCGGATCCGGCATTTTTTTCCATAGGAATGTATTAGTGCCGGATCGGGCATTCAAAATACGAATAGGATCCTGATCAGTCTGAAAAAATGCCTGATCAGTCAGAAAAAATGACATGCGTTTGCATACAGTTTGCCTGCCGGAATCAAACAACGCAAGTGTGAAAGTACCCTTAAATAACTAAACCTTTGATGAAAAACAAAGGCAACAGCACTAATTAGATGCTCTGTGCCTTTGCCTTTAATTGGTTCAGCAAGTACAAATCCATAGAAGGTATATGGGGTCTGTACTCCATATGCTTGAAAAGGCAGACAGAGCAAATAAAAATCAAAAGGGACAAACTGCTCTGAGCAGTGCTGCTGCCCATCAAAGGTTTTAGTTACCCTTTAACTTGTGAGTTCTCAAAAATAATTTTATGTTAAGTCCTAAGTGACAGTTCAGTGAAATCACAGTGTCTGTCACCAGATTATGCTGTCCTGTGGACAAATATAGTCTCCCTCAACCTGTACATACCTTGAGCTTCATAAAAATCTGTGCTGCCTGTTCAAAGTCCCAACCATTGTCCTGAAGACACCTGTTAGGACATATAATATGGTTATGAAGTGAGAAAGTATCGAAACACAACTTTAGGGCACATTCAAACAACTGTAATGTGGAGCTGTACATTATGTGCCAGAATAGAGGGAAAATAATTCTTACTTTTGAGACCATTCTGCATTCATTCCGGAGAACAGTGAAAATGCTTGCACCATATCTTGGGGCACAGGTGCATGGACAGGTACTGGGCTGCTGGAAGGAGTAGGAGCTGGTGTGGCAAATGCTTTCCGAATCTCTTCTGTGGTGGCATTCCTTATGAATTGATCATCATTCACTAAGAGGAGCCTGACAACATAAAGATACTGGTCAATCAATGTTATCAATAAAGTAACACATTTAGGGTCCATTCACACGTCCGTAAGTGTTTTGCGGATCCGCAAAACACAGAAACCTGCAATGTGCGATCCGCAATTTGCGGACCACACATCAGACACTATAATAGAAAATGCCTTTTCTGGTCCGCAATTGCGGACAAGAATAGGACATATAAAAAAAAAAAAGATTTCAGGAATGGAATTGCGGATCCCGAAAATGCGGATTCGCATCCGTTACAGCCCCATTGAAAGTGAATGGGTCCGCAAATTCCGGAACGAATGCGGACCCAAATTACGGACGTGTGAATGGACCCTTAAGCTGCATATTAAATGAGCATTTCTAGTCTTAAAGTGAAGGCTTATCAGTGTGTCATCACTTTGTAACATGGAAAAAAAACACTTTAAAAAGGGAGTAAGTCCCTGCCCATGCCAAACTGCTGATGGGAGGGCACTAAAACATACCTTTTGGTGAGTTTTTATTATCAATAGCAGTGTAAAGAGTCCTGAAACAATTCAGTTCAGTTATTTCTGTGCCCCCGTTCATAATTTTTTATAAATTCTCTAGTGAATGGCGCATGGCAAATGTGGTGCCCATATGCAAAGAAAACACTCTAGGTCTTTCTACTGTGGGAAAAATATTTGAAAGGCTCTTAAGGGACTATATACAGGAGTATGTGGCTGTGAACAATATCGTATATAGCCAGCAAGGGTTTACCAAGGACAGAAGTTGTCAGACTAACCAGATTTGTTTTTATGAGAAGGCGAGGGGAAGCCTGGACAGAGGGGATGACGCTTAAAAAGGTAAAATAAGGTCTATAGCAGGGATGCCCAACCTGCGGCCCTCCAGCTGTTGTAAAACTACAACTACCACCATGCCCTGCTGTAGGCGGATAGCTCTAGCCTGTCTTGGCATGCTGGGAGTTGTAGTTTTGCTGTATGTTGTACTAAAATTTGCTGTGGGGCACAATCAGTTCTAGCTACATCACTGCACAGCTCCTTCTCTCCCCGGCCCAGCGGTGATGTCATGATGAGTGTCTCACTGCTGCAGCGGCCCTGAGGAGAGAAGGAGTGCAGGGAGCCCCTTACACAGTATAACGACCCCCCAGTGCCCCCCATTTAGTATAACGATACCCAGTGAGCCTCCATTTAGTATAATGACCCCCAGAGCCCCCATTCTATATAATAGCCCTCACACAGTATAATGACCCCCACTGCCCCCCCATACAGTATAACTCCCAGTGTGGGGGCCACTGGGGGTCATTATTCTGAATGCGGAGCGACTGGGGCCGATTATTCTGAATGGAGGGCCACTGTGGGGTCATTATACTGTGTGGGAGGGCATTGGGGGGTCATTATACTGTATGGGGGCCACTAGGGGTTATTATATGGTGTGGGAGCCACAGGGGGACATGTAAATGTAAACAAGGGGCCCACTGGGATTTATAGCCCAAGGGCCCACATGAACCTGGAGCGGGCCCTCCCCCAAGGTTCAGTGCTGGGTCCACTATTATTTAACTTATTAAAGATATCGAGGATGGAATTAATAGCACTATCTATTTTGGCAGATTACACCAAGCTATGCAGTATTGTGCAATCTCTGGAAGATGTCCATAAAACTACAAGCTGCCCTGGACACTATGGTTGCATGTTTTGATAGTTGCATCTTTTTGCATTTTTACACCACTCTCTAGTTTTAAAATATTTGAGGAAAAGAGGGTGTGGTTAGCTATATTAATGAGTTTCAATCCAGATTCATCATTGAGACTTTAAAAAGTACAAAAAATAAATACATCTCAATTTCACTTAGTAGCTTTCATAGACAAAAGAGTTAGGTCTATGGAGAACACATTTATCAAACATGAGACATTTGATAAATGTGGCATAAAGTACGCCAACACAGACTCAGGCAAAACTGGCTTCAAATATTCCCCTTATGATAAATTTCCCCTTTATATTTAGCTACCAGTCAGGAATCAAGATATTAAATCCACTTCTACCTTAAACCGCCACGGAGTCTGCTATTACAGAGGACCTATAGACTCTCCTGACATGTTTTTTTAGCAACTATTTGTGTCCCCTTTGTAATAACAGTTCTGGAGCAACTATTATGATGTGTCATTCCTTTATGAATGAATTGCTATTTGCAATTAAAAAGTGTTACTAGTTGGGGGTGTCCCGGCATAGCCTGACACTATCCAAATCACAGCCGCTATTGTCACAATGTGCATGGACACACTCCCAAATGTAAAGACCCATCTGGACCTTCACTGCAAACTGTTAGGTTTGCTGTCCAGATGCGGTCCATTTTTACAATGTATAGCATCCGGACTGAATACTGACCCATTGGCTACATGCACAAGAACAGTTTTTCTATTGACCATCTATCCGATTTAGGAAAAAGTACATCATACTCTTATCTTCATCTGTTTGTCACACAGGACTGGTCCATTTAAGTCAATGGGTCAGTGAAACAAACCAAAAATATAAACACACAACTGACAGCACACGCATGGCGTCCAAATGCAGTCCGTTTTTGAGTGATTGTTGCTAATTGATGCTGTGTCTTAGGGTACTTTCACACTTGCGGCAGGACAGATCCGATAGGCTGTTCACCCTGTCGGATCCGTCCTTCCGCCATTTTGCTGTGCCGCCGCTCCGTCCCCACCGACTAAAACGGGGACGGGGCGGAGCTCCGGCGCAGTACGGCAGTTCGCAGTGAGAGGCCACTGGACTAAAAAGTCGGACATGCAGGACTTCTAGTCGGGCGGCCTTTTGCCGTGCTGCGCCGGAGCTCCGCCCCCGTCCATTATAGTCAATGAGGACAAAGCGGCAGTCCGGCGGCACGGCGAAATAGCGGAAGGACAGATCCGACAGGGTGAACAGCCTGTCCGGTCCGTCCTGCCGCAAGTGTGAAAGTAGTAAGATGGAAAAAAAACTGATGTATTGAATACAATTGCCGGCAAAACTGATTTATCATGCATGCAAAAACATGAGTCTTTTGCTGAACAGACCCTGACATGTTCTGTATTGCTCATGTGAAAGAGCCCTTAGCTATTCATTCACAACTGCTAGCAAGAATAATAAAGGAACAGTACAATATAGAGGCATAAAAGTATATCACAGATTGTAAGCTCTTGCGAGCAGGGCCCTCACTCCTAGTGTTTCAGTTGTATATTAGCCAGTTACGTTGTGATATCTTTTGTTTTGTACATGAACCCCCTGAATTTGTAAAGCGCTGCGGAATATGGTGGGGCTATATAGATAAATATTATTACATACTCCAGAATTGTTATTACATAAAGTTACTAAAACAAATATCAAGTGAGGTCTTCTTTAGGAAACACCATGCTAGTGTAAAAAATTGGGTCATTTATCAAACTGGTGTAAAGTAGAAATGGCTTAGGTGACCATAGCAATCAATCAGATAACACCTTTCATTTCCCAAAGGAGCTGTCAAAAATGAAAGGCAGAATCTGATTGGTTGCTATGGGCAACTGAGCCAGTTCTACTTTACACCAGTTTGATAAATGACCCCATAAGTCTAAGTTAACATAACTGTTCAGCTGTCCAACTTACCCTCCATCAGTGCCTGGCACAGCTATGAACACCCGTGTAAAAGCACGTACAGGATCACTAGACTGCCCCTCAACTAAAGGAGTAAGAAAAATAGATCAGTACATATTTTTGTTTTTCAGGTGTGTTTTATAGTAGCAGGTACGTTTTGGCAAATAAAGAGAGCAAGTTTTACACTGTGATTTATGATTCTTCTTTATTAAATTAGACACATTAACCACCTCCGGACCGCCTAACGCAGATTCGCGTTCCGGAGGTGGCAGCCCTGCGCAGAGTCACGCATATACGCGTCATCTCGCGCGAGCAGAGATTTCCTGTGAACGCGCGTTCACAGGAACGGAAGGTAAGAGAGTGGATCTCCAGCCTGCCAGCGGCGATCGTTCGCTGGCAGGCTGGAGATGTGTTTTTTTTTTTAACCCCTAACAGGTATATTAGACGCTGTTTTGATAACAGCGTCTAATATACCTGCTACCTGGTCCTCTGGTGGTCCCCTTTGTTTGGATCGACCACCAGAGGACACAGGTAGCTCAGTTATATGTTGCACCAAGCACCACTACACTACACCCCCCCCCCCCCTGTCACTTATTAACCCCTTATTCACCCCTGATCACCCCATATAGACTCCCTGATCACCCCCCTGTCATTGATCAACCCCCTGTAAAGCTCCATTCAGATGTCCGCATGATTTTTACGGATCCACTGATAGATGGATCGGATCCGCAAAACACATACAGGCGTCTCCCTGGAGCCTTCCAGGGGGGGTGATCACCCCATATAGACTCCCTGATCACCCCCCTGTCATTGATCACCCCCCCTGTCAGGCTGCATTCAGATGTCCGTATGATTTTTACGGATCCACGGATACATGGATCGGATCCGCAAACACATACGGACATCTGAATGGAGCCTTACAGGGGGGTGATCACCCCATATAGACTCTCTGATCACCCTCCTGTCATTGATCACCCCTCTGTAAGGCTCCATTCAGACATTTTTTTGGCCCAAGTTAGCAGAATTATTATTTTTTTTTCTTACAAAGTCTCATATTCCACTAACTTGTGTCAAAAAATTAAATCTCACATGAACTCACCATACCCCTCACGGAATCCAAATGCGTAAAATTTTTTAGACATTTATATTCCAGACTTCTTCTCACGCTTTAGGGCCCCTAGAATTCCAGGGCAGTATAAATACCCCACATGTGACCCCATTTCGGAAAGAAGACACCCCAAGGTATTCCGTGAGGGGCATATTGAGTCAATGAAAGATTGAAATTTTTGTCCCAAGTTAGCGGAAAGGGAGACTTTGTGAGAAAAAAAAAAAAATATCAATTTCCGCTAACTTGTGCCAAAAAAAAAAATTTTCTATGAACTCGCCATGCCCCTCATTGAATACCTTGGGGTGTCTTCTTTCCAAAATGGGGTCACATGTGGGGTATTTATACTGCCCTGGCATTCTAGGGGCCCCAAAGCGTGAGAAGAAGTCTGGGATCCAAATGTCTAAAAATGCCCTCCTAAAAGGAATGTGGGCCCCTTTGCGCATCTAGGCTGCAAAAAAGTGTCACACATCTGGTATCGCCGTACTCAGGAGAAGTTGGGGAATGTGTTTTGGGGTGTCATTTTACATATACCCATGCTGGGTGAGAGAAATATCTTGGTCAAATGCCAACTTTGTATAAAAAAATGGGAAAAGTTGTCTTTTGCCAAGATATTTCTCTCACCCAGCATGGGTAAATGTAAAATGACACCCCAAAACACATTCCCCAACTTCTCCTGAATACGGCGATACCAGATGTGTGACACTTTTTTGCAGCCTAGGTGGGCAAAGGGGCCCACATTCCAAAGAGCACCTTTAGGATTTCACAGGTCATTTACCTACTTACCACACATTAGGGCCCCTGAAAAATGCCAGGGCAGTATAACTACCCCACAAGTGACCCCATTTTGGAAAGAAGACACCCCAAGGTATTCCATGGCAAAAGACAACTTTTACCATTTTTTTTATACAAAGTTGTCTTTTGCCAAGATATTTCTCTCACCCAGCATGGATATATGTAAAATGACACCCCAAAACACATTCCCCAACTTCTCCTGAATACGGAGATACCAGATGTGTGACACTTTTTTGCAGCCTAGGTGGGCAAAGGGGCCCACATTCCAAAGAGCACCTTTCGGATTTCACCAGCCATTTTTTACAGAATTTGATTTCAAACTCCTTACCACACAGTTGGGCCCCTAGAATGCCAGGGCAGTATAACTACCCCACAAGTGACCCCATTTTGGAAAGAAGACACCCCAAGGTATTCGCTGATGGGCATAGTGAGTTCATGGAAGTTTTTATTTTTTGTCACAAGTTAGTGGAATATGAGACTTTGTAAGAAAAAAAAATAAAAAAATAAATCATCATTTTCCGCTAACTTGTGACAAAAAATAAAAAGTTCTATGAACTCACTATGCCCATCACCGAATACCTTAGGGTGTCTACTTTCCGAAATGGGGTCATTTGTGGGGTGTTTGTACTGTCTGGGCATTGTAGAACCTCAGGAAACATGACAGGTGCTCAGAAAGTCAGAGCTGCTTCAAAAAGCGGAAATTCACATTTTTGTACCATAGTTTGTAAACGCTATAACTTTTACCCAAACCATTTTTTTTTTTTACCCAAACATTTTTTTTTTTATCAAAGACATGTAGAACAATAAATTTAGAGCAAAATTTATATATGGATCTCGTTTTTTTTGCAAAATTTTACAACTGAAAGTGAAAAATGTCTTTTTTGCAAAAAAATCATTAAATTTCGATTAATAACAAAAAAAAGTAAAAATGTCAGCAGCAATGAAATACCACCAAATGAAAGCTCTATTAGTGAGAAGAAAAGGAGGTAAAATTCATTTGGGTGGTAAGTTGCATGAACGAGCAATAAATGGTGAAAGTAGTGTAGGTCAGAAGTGTAAAAAGTCGCCTGGTCTTTCAGGGTGTTTAAGCACTGGGGGCTGAGGTGGTTAAAGGGGTTGCTCCCTTCAGTAAGTTGCATTTATCATGTAGAGAAATTTAAAACAAGCCACTTCGTAATGTATTGTTATTATACATATTGCTTCCTTTGCTGGCTGGATTCATTTTTCCATCACATTATACACTGCTCGTTTCCATGGTTACAGACCACCCTGCAATCCATCAGTGGTGGTTGTGCTTTCAGACTACAGGAAAAAGAGAGTCAGCCTCTCTGGTGGCCGGGACCATGGGAGCTCACATATTCTAGTGCTTTTTCAACTTACTGAAGTGAGACAACCCCTTTAGGCTACTTTCACACTCGCAGTTGATGCGGATCAGTCATGGATCCGTTCAGATAATACAACTGTCTGCATCCGTTCAGAACGGATCCGTTTGTATTATCTATAACATAGCCAAAACGGATCCGTCTTGAACACCACTGAAAGTCAATAGGGGACGGATCCGTTTTCTATTGTGCCATATTGTGTCAGTGAAAACTGATCCGTCCCCATTGACTTACATTGTGTGTCAGGACGTATCCGTTTGCCTCTGCATAGTCAGCAAGAAAGCATCGTTTTGGTGTCCGCCTCCAGAACGGAATGGAGGCGGAGGCAAACTGATGCATTCTGAACGGATCCTTATCTATTCAGAATGCATTAGGGCAAAACTGATCCGTTTGGGACTGCTTGTGAGAGCCCATGACGGATTTCACAAACTGAAACCAAAACGCCAGTGTGAAAGCAGACAAACTACAAGGTTGGAATCATCTTAGTCACCAAAGTGTCCAAAAGATCATAACTGTACCCACAAGGGGGAGCGTGCCGAATATGCATCTCTCTACCTAGCTATGCAAATGTTTGCAAGGAGCTTCACTCTGTGGGGGCTACAGACAGTCTGAATGGCAAATCAATGGCTCGGTGAAGGAAAGCAGGGAACCTGGAGATCTACTTCACAAAATAATTACATTTGGGAAATTAAACAGCACAGAATTAGGTATGATGTCAGATGACAGGACATATTACACTACTGTGAAGTGAAAGTGGCAGTACACTTGAATCATCTCTACACTACTGCATGAAAACACTCACCTTTAAATACACCGTTCACCACGAAACACAGTAGTGTGTTCTGTAAGAAGGAAAAAAAATAATCTAATTAGTGAGCTATAACAAGAAATACAGAGTAACCCTAACCCTGCAAAAACACCAACAAGTGGCTTAGAAAGAAAGTGAAAAATGGTCCGGATCAGAGAGAAGGGGAAATTTTTTTTTTTATAATACTGATGGTATATAGAGGACAGTATCAATGTGATAGAGGATGGGTATATTTGGAGAAAAGAAAACCACCTAGAACCCCAAAGAATAAAAAGTGTACTCACAGACTGAGCAGTAATGTCTACAACAAATGAATTGAGATCATGCTGTGTACGAGGGAGCTCATTTAAGAAGCTAACAACATTAAGGCGCTTGTGTTTCAGTAGTTTAAAGCGTCGCCCTAAGAAGAAAGGGTTGAAATTAAATGTGTTGTTTTTACTATAAATCTATTCTGACACTTGTTTCACACAGCATTAAATATTGCAAGAAAAGACTACTCCTACCTGGATCACGTAATCTTTTTAGATTTCTGCTGTTGTTAAAATACTCTCCAAGACTGCTTCTGTCAAAATACAAGCCACATCAGAGAAAACAAAAACTGAGGGAGGAAGGGAGGAAGGAGCATCACTCACCTAGAGGGATTCTGTCCTTGCCCACAAGCAATGCTGAGCGAACTGCAAGCCTCATCGTGGTATACATTAAGGAGGCCTTCACGATCTTCACTGTCATAGCACACGTAATATCTGCAAAAGTTAAATAATAATAAATAAATGCAAAAGTCACACAAAAGTACTGCATAGTCCGCTCATTGCTATAGCAATAACAGAATCAACCTTTTTCTTGGAGCTGGTGTCTCTAAATGCAATCTAGGTTTACTTCATTCTCCCACACCCCGCACAGACCTCTCCTGCTTTACAATCATAAGTATTTTTGTGAGCAAAACTAAATATGTCCAGTTGATCACCTGGTCTCCCAACAAGTTTAAAATGTACCCATCATTTTTCAGTAGTAAATATGCATACACAAGTTTTATCTATATCTTCTTGAGGGGAAAAGTGGCATTATGTAAAACTGAAACAAAATAAAAATAAAAGTAGACACATTTGATATCTTCGTGTCTGTAACAACCCTCTCTATAAAAAAAAATAGCGCATGATCTAAACCTGTCAGGTGAACGCATAAAAAAAAACTAAATAAAAGCTGTGCCAGAACGGCCATTTTTGGTTACCTGGCCTCACAAAAAGCGTAAAAAAGAGCAATCAAAAATCATATGTACTCCAAAATAGTAACAATAAAACTGTCACCTTATACAGCAATGGGGGTCACTTTTTTGGAGTCTCTACTAGGGATGCATCAGGAGGTCTTTAAATGTCATATGGCAACTTAAATGATCCCAGGAAAATCTGCCCTCTAAAACCCTTATGGCGTTCCTTCTCTTCAATCATAAAGTAAAATGTATTGCAAGAAAAACTCAGAATGGTTTGGATAAGTAAAAGCATTCCAAAGTTGTCAAATATACAAAAGAACACCTGGCCCTTAAGGTGAAAAATGGCAAGGTCCTTAGAGGGGTTATCTAATTTCAAGAACCCCCCCCCCCCCCCCCCCAGTAATATACTTTCCCCGCACCGCCACTGCTTCTCCCTGTACACGGATGAAAACATCCGGTGTCGGGGGGAGCAGCCAATGGCAGGCAGGGACAGGGACAAGGACGAGCCTCCCTAGCATCACAGGCAGCAAAAGCAAAGGAATAGGCCATCAATATAAAAATCTGGGAAAACTTATTCTTTAAATGTGCAAATTGAAACTAAAATAAAATAATTAAAATGGGATCCCTATTTTGTGTTGATAATATTGATCTATAATATGTATAGTTTCATTTGAAAAAGGAGACTGTTGATGGTTTCTGTTGACGTATTTTCTCATATGTATGCAAACCTTTTCACACTGTTTAATATATTTTTGGTACAAATTTCTCCCCAAGAGAAGGGGGGGGGGGAATTCAGTTGCCCTTTTTTTTGGCACTTTTCCACTTATAATTCAGGCATCCAAAGGGGCCCCAGTTATAGAGGAAAACAGTCTCTACATTTTTGACATGCAGAGCGCTCATTGAGCGCTATGTACTGAGCAAATGAGAAGACAGAAGCAATAATAAACGGCTTCTGCCATCTGTTTGGAACTCGACCTGCTACACTGCAGTAGCTTTAATCTTGTGACGTATACAGTATGTATGGATTTCCAGATTAAAATCCAGTGCCAGGCTCTGCAAATGTATGGTGATTGGTCACTAAGAGGAGCTGCACTGTGGCTCAATCTGGTCAATACTGATTATGGTAAAAATGACTGGTTCATTTCAAGTAAATGACCAGCGTTTTCACAATGTCTCTGTCAGTTAATGCTGCCCTACATAGGGCATCTACTCACTGTTGAAGAAATCGCAAAACCAATGCTTTAATATCATCTGTTGCAAGATAACTGCCCTGAAAAATAAAGACAGAAACCAATTATTAGTCATTGATCATAAAGTAGTGAACTAAAGGGAAAAAACTAAGACAGGACCTTACCTTGCAAGGAGGGAGTGTTGTGGGGGTTTCTACATCAAAGGTGATTGGAGGAGGAAGGTCATGTCCATCCTATTAAAGTGAAAGAATAGAAAAGAGGGAAAAAAAGGAAAGAATAGAAGATATACAAGGGGTGAAAATTCAAGGAAGAAAGAAGAATAAGAACACTGTATATTAATATTACTGCCACTAGATGCCAACTATCACTGATAAAACATCTACATATACAGACAATACATAGTGATCTCACCAGTCGCAGGAGTTTGGGAAAACGTTCTCGCAAGGCACTGTCATCCAGGGCAAAATCCGCAGGTTGACGGACAAATAAACAGGAATACAGAGAATATTAGTTCTGGCAAACAGTAAGCCCAGCCCCACCATGGCCATGCCTCTACAATACCCTGATAGTAGGTACTGATGAAGGGAATGTGGAACTACAGCCACAGCTCTGCTGAAGAACACCTTTGCATGCTCTACGGTATGTAAACTGTCCCATTTGGCGATTAGCTCTGAACTTGTTTGATTATTCATGGAAGACATGGCATACAACTTCCAGAAAGACTATAAAGTGCAAATTATTGACACTTATTGCTCAATAACCAAAATTATATGCAAAGAAAATACTGCTTTCTAGAATACTACTAGCAAGGTCAGCTAACACTGGACTAAGACATGACAGCAATTCACTAGGCTTCTTCTCAGCAGGGTCCTACAATGAGTACAACACAGGAGGAAGCACAAGTACAGTGGCTGCTGATATGGTGACTATACCACTGGACATATAAATCCTTTCATCATCTTGGTTTGGTCACTGATTTGCATTACTTATAGTGAGCTACCATACAAAGATAAAAATGCATTCTTTAAAAAGTGAAACGCAAACATTTGAGGCAATCAGAAAGGCGACTGGTGGATGAAATAAAACTAAAGAATGTAATGATGAATTAGAAGAAAACAAGCAGAAAAGAAGAAAACAAAAAATGATATATGATGTGCAAGTGGCAATGTGTGGCCTGGTATGGTAAACAGCAGGAGAATGAAGGTGGCAGAATCGCCAGAAATGAACAGCAAGCGGTGATAACCACGGGTAGATCCTATGACAGTACTGGAGAACCACATGCTGCATGCTGCCCATCCACCTCCAACTCCTCCATATTAAATCACTGTTCCACATTTATAAACAGGTTCCAGACAGGGTTGCCTTTTTCACTGCTCAGCCTCGGAGCACTATAGCCAGGGTTTGGAGGCTCATTAGCAGATATTTTTCCTCCTTAACTCTTTAAGGGCACAATGCCCATCCTCCTGGCAAGGAGGGTTCCAGAGACACGTGGGTTACACAGGAGGACATGCTTTAGGCTTAACATTTCAACCGCCTCCTTCAGTCTTCATCTTCTCGTGGCTGTTATAAGGTCTGCCTTAGGTTGCTCCCGCCTGGGGAGACTTACCCGTCATGGACCAAGCAACCACAATGTGACACAAAAAATAAAAGCGGACGGAGAGTGCAAGTTCTGAATGGAAATGGCTGGCACTGGAGTAACAAGTGACCTTGAGAGACCGCCAATAATTGTCCTCCTACCCAAGAATAGGGAGGAGCAAGAGGAAGACAGGGAGAGCAGCACGCACCAATTACTGGATAAAAACTGACAAAGGACATTTCGTGGCATGAGTGAGCAATGATGTGTCATGGCATAAGAGTAAAATAGAAAATGAGAAAGATCAATAAGGGGAAAACGAGTATACTAAAAGAAGAAAACTGATAGATATGAGTGTTGCAAGTGTGCTTACAAAACAATATATTTATATATATATTTTCTGAAAAGATTATTACATAGGTAGCTCACATTGCTTTGTCACAATTACTAAATATGGATACTATAAGAAAACAGGTACACAAGTGATGTATATATGTACACACACATATGATGAATATCATGGGGGCACTACAAGTGGGTTTACAGTGCTCCCTAAGAGACTAATTATACAAGGGCACCCAAATGAAGCCAGCCAGTAAATGTGCCTCCATCTGCTGGAGTCTCACCAGGGAGCTGCCTCCGCATACGAAGCCGCAAAAAGCTGACATTCTAGTACTTAAAAAAAGAAGCAGATCATTTTCTCCACAATGTGATTAGCATAGGATACCAGCGTGCAATTCCAATGAAACAGAATTATTAAAGAAATCTTAAAGAAAATGTGTTACAAAATTTTCTTCTGCCAGTGAAAACCGGAAAATAACATCCTTTTTTCTAATCTCTTTTTATATGCTGAGATTTTTTAATTCCATTTCCTAAACGGAATTACAGGGGTCATCTTGTCTGAGCATTAACAGCATTTAGAAAACTGCTTTACGGCAGCCCCACGGGCCATAGACACAATGGTCAGGAGGGGACCTCACTGACTTCTATGGGAGAGTTTTCCAGGCATGCTCTGTGACCTGTGCAGAGGTCATTGTACAAGGAAAGACTAGATAAGACAGGATCCAGCATTCGCAATAGGTGATTGTCAGAGCTGTTCTGTCATTCCAATCCTGCCTGTAATGATATCACCTCTGTGTATAGATAAGAAGGTAACCGCAGTAAAGTGATCTGTACAGACCAAGAAGTGGCGCCTATTAGGGTTAGTGGCCAGTGCGAAAACTGCAGGATTTGATAGTTTTGTTTAACTATAGATGGAAAATTATAATCAAAAATTCTTTACAAATATTTTAAACATAAAAACGTGATTTAAACGATAGGTCATTTTCTGATGACACATTCAAGCAGTAACACTGAAATACATTGGAGACTTAATTAAGCTATTTAAGCCTCTGATGTGGTATTAAAAAAGTCTCAAGTTGTGGCCCACGCCATATAGCAAAATAATTTGCAACATAATTTGCAACTTTTTGAACTTAACAGTGGTGACAAATGGGGCAGAGCTTAGCACAGCCCGTGGATTTACTAAAACTTATTCCAGAAACTGGGGTAGGTTATAGCTCAAATCCGTGCCACTCCGTGGCTTGCATAGATTTGAGTTTCTGGTGCATAGATAGCCAAAGAAGCGACTAATATACTAAGAGGCATGTGACTCTTAATTACTCAGGTGCATTTTACTCCAGGGCAGAGGGAACAGGACTGGTGTATGGGAACAAATCCCGACCATTCATTTAAATCAATCATCCAATAAGTTTGTCTGTATGTCTTAAGCAGAGCCGTACATCATTACCAAATCGCAAAGGTGGTCTTACCACAAAATACCACACACAATTCTAATCAATTAGCTTCTTCAAATCGGGCTACAGTGTCAGACTGACCTGATGTATGAAGTTTGGTCTCTGAAGAGTTTGCAGAGTGGATTCCCATCTAACCACAACATTTCCAATTTAAGGCCTTTTATCTTATCCAGGTCCTTTTCAGACCTCAGCTGTACACAGAAAACATAAGAAAGGCAATTTATAAATGGCTCCAGAAAAACTGCCCCAGTGAAATCATTTTAATAGGCACACACAACCAGCAATGCTCGATTCCAAGTAGGAAAAACACTGGATTGTATCACTACTACTTCCCCAGAACAAGCTGCCTAAGTCACAGTAGACAAGTGGATGATCAGTGCATCGTGAAAGCATTGCAGAAATGTAGCCGATAGTAGGGGGCATTGTGTTGCACCTAATATTAAACATCCTAGTGCATTCTAGTTAACATTCTAAGGCTCCATTCACACGTCCGCAGCGTGTTTTGCGGACGGCACTAATAGAATATGCCTATTCTTGTCTGCACAACGTGTGGCCTCACAGAAATGAATGGGTGCGCAATTCCGTTCCGCATTTTGCGGACGTGTGAATGGGGCCTAACAGCTACCCATAGGAGCACAGTTTTTCTTCTAGTCCAGAAGATGTGCTGTGTAAGGGATGGGCTATGAAACAGTTGCATGAGTTAAGAGACTACCAACAGTTCTGAGACTGATACATACACAAGTGTGAAGTGAGTGCACATGTATTGTCTTGACTGCAATTAAAAAAGCTCTATTTTATCACGAAATTGCGCCCCTGTCCCTGAAAGGGGTGTTGCCGTTATTGCAGCTCAGCACCAACAAGTGAAGTAAGGGGGGGGGGGGGGGGGGGGGGGGGGTGCAATAACACAAGGCCCATGTGTAATAGACCCTCTGTTTCTGGAAAGAGGTAAAAACTCCCTTTTCACATGCTCTAATAGGGCAAATAGATGCTTACATGTGTCATGTAAGGGGACCTCACACATGCAGTGTTAGCTATTTTAAAAAACAAAAACGCAGATGCTGGTTTTATTTTTATTTTAATTTTTTTAAAGCATGGTTTTGGTGCATTTTTTTTAATGGATATTGCTTTTTCATTAATTAATTTTTATGGATAAAATACTGTCATACTCTGTGTCTTAATGATGGTGCCTTTGATGCAGAGAGACATCGGGAGAGAGGTAAAGTCTTTCCTATAAAATTTCCCTACCTTTAGGGTAACCACATACTATTCTACCATAAATTGCCATGATTTGGCAGCAAGGCTCATTGGAACAGCAATTTATAGTAAAACTGCACATGTTTTCGTTACACAGTTCTTGGCAATGCAGCAAAAAGTGCAGTGTGACTGCCATGTCTGAAAATACAGACGTGTCTTATTTTTTCCTTTGCACTTGACTCAACATATCCTGAAATGTGTGAAGCGAGTTTACCAGCTTCAGAAAAAAATAAATACATTATGCAATTCCTGTGTGGGAACCCAGTGGGGTGTGAATTGCACCCGTCAAGGTTTTTGCCATTGTATTAAATTTGTTTTGGAAGAAATTGGACACATTCAAGAAAATGTAGAGGTGGACGCATCTGCACACTTAGGGTAAATGCACACGTCCAGGATTTATGTGCGGACAAATCCGCACAGAAATCTACAGGGAAATCCATGCGGTCAATCTGCATCAATAGGTGCGGATTTTACTGTCCCCATTGAAGTGAATAGAGAAAATCCGGACCGGAAAAATAAACTGACATGTTTAAAAACTGAAAAAATGTGCATCGTTTGCATGAGAATTTAAAAATTCTCATAGAATACAATTTACACGACCTATGGTGCGGATTTTCTGCACGCAAATCTGCACCCAATCCTGATCGTATGCATTTAGCCTTACCATCCAACTCCATGCTTTGGCTTCAAAAACTGCATTAATAGCACATGTGAAAGCACCTTCAATAAGACACACAAAAGCACCATGCTTTCTTAATGGCATAATAAAATATTAATTAAAAGCAGTCTGAAAGGAAAAAAAAAGTGCACAGAAAAGCATGCGTTTTTCAAATATGCCATTTACATGAGTGTTTTAGGCTACTTTCACACTTGCGTTGTTGGATTCCGGCAGGCAGTTCCGTCGCCAGAACTGCCTGCCAGATCCGGCAATCTGTATGCAAATGGTTACCATTTATAGATGGATCCGGATGCAGATCCGTCTCACAAATACATTGCAATACCGGATTTGTCTCGGGTTGTCATCATGAAAAAATTATCTGGTATTTATCTTTTACAAATTTTTAAAGGTTTTTCCGGAACACTTAAAGCAGGATCCGTCATTAATGCATTTCAATGGAAAATAATGCATCCGGCATTCGGGCAAGTGTTCTGGGATTTTGGACGGAGAAAATACCGCAGCATGCTGTGGTATTTTTTCGACCCAAAAACCGTGCAGTGACTGAACTGAAGACATCCTGATCCATACTGAACGAATTGCTCTCCATTCAGAATGCATTTGGATAAGGCCGAATGCACACGGCCGTGTTCAGCGGCCGAGAGCGGTCCATGGTATGCCGGGCTGGATTCCTATTCAGAGCAGGAGCACACGGCGTCATTGGTTGCTATGAGGCCGTGCACTTCATGCCGCCGCTGCACTACAGTAATACACTCATATGATTCCGGTATAGAGCCCCTTGAACGGAACTCAATACCGGAAAAGTTTAACGCTAGTGTGAAAGTACCCTAAGACACACCAAAACTGCAAACTTTTTTTTTTTTTACACAACTTTTCCTATTTAAATTTATTCATTCCAAATTTGTATGTGAAACTTGTCTGCAGCTTGTGTAAGCACAAATAAAGGCACAGTGTAGACCTGATCTTAGAGACATTAAGGGACTCACCATGTTCTCAGACAGGTTAAGAATCTTCAGATTAGGAGCTTTATGATGAATTTCTGACATATGGTCAAGTTTATAGAGTTTGTTGTTACTAAGATCCAAAGACAGCAGCTGTTGTAGAAACAAAAAAGTGAAATTATGGAGCTACAATGAGAAGCAACTTTTTTCCTTCTTTTTTTTTAAAGCTTACATTTTCTTCATAAACAGTCATCTGAACTATATTTCGGATAAATCACTAAAATGTTTTCATGTTTTCATGTTTTAATCATGTTAAATACAGGTAGGTCCCAACTAAGGGGGTCATTTATTATCCAGAAATACACCTATATTAGGTACATTTCTGGTGCAGCTTGAGGCGCAACTATGCGGCTTTTCCCAGCTCACGGAAGGTCTAAATCGCTGGTCTTAATAAATGACCCCCTAAATATCTATGTTTGAACATTTTTTAGGACATGTGCAGTGTTCCTTCTAAGCTGCATGCCCAGGCTTGGACTTATACAGGTGAATACCCCAATGGGCCCCTGAGAAAGATGTGCCCCTTGTCTTCCATCCCCTGCACAAGTGGCACATAATTGTCACGAATACAGGGGAGGGACACAGAACTAGGCCTCAAGGCTAGGGAGAGGGAAAGGGTTACCTCCTAGGAAGCACCTAAACCTAGCCCTGACTCCTGTCAGTATGTATAGACCTTGAAGGTGTGAAAATACATACTCTCTGCTTAACCATTCAACTGCCGGCGCTCTCATCACACCTACCGGGCTAAACAGTGTTTTTTAAGCTTGAGTCGGTTAACTTTTACAGACTCCATTTAAAACTAGCTTCGACTTCAAAGCCCTGCTTCTAGCCATATGCAATATACACAAAGAAAATCTCACCTCTGGCACATTCTCCTCAATTATTTGTAGCATGGCCTGCATACAAGCCTTCCGGTTCGGAATGATGTCTACCTTGTTTTCAACTAGGCCTATAATCAAAGAAAAAGGAGAATGAGTAATATACGGAACAAGAGACAAAAGTGGAAGAAACAACCAGTTTTTATTGTTACCTGGATCCAAACGTACGGACTTCATATTGAGAGCTTGTTGAGCTCCATCATATCGTTTCTGCATACAGGTCTACAGGACAAAAGACCAAATAATAGAAATGAAAGACCAAATATTACAGGACCGGGTTAGCTAAGCCAACTAAGAAAAACATCCGTGGGTAAAAGGCACTCACAGGTCACACAATAACTGAATATCTGAAATACCTTTAAATGTACTATTTCTTCATCTGTCAAACTTTTTGGAAACGATGGGGGAGGACAAGAATGTGTCAAAATCGTAACCTGAAAAAAAGATACATAATACAACATTTTATCAGGGTATGTGTATAAGGCCTTATTCACATGTCAGTGATTTCCATCAGTGATTGTGAGCCAAAACCAGGATTGGATCTACACACAGATCAGGCACAAGGGCTCAAAATCAGTGATGGAAATCGCTGACTGTGTGAATAAAGCATAATACTGTAACTGTTGTACATATATTTTCAACAAGTGTGGGAATAGTCATAGTACAACATAAAGAAAATGTTTGGGAATATTTGATTTTCTTTTGCTACATGATCCTTTACCACTTTTAAAGAACAGAAGTCAAGTTTCCAGACAGTTCAGGACTAGCAAGACATAAATTATACATAATTATGTCTTTATATACATAAATACTCTTATGAGCTACAGAACATACTCACATCTGAAGTCGATTCGCATAAAACTTTGTTCCAATACTGTATACTGTAAGCTCGGACAAGAATAGAACAGGTTATATATTTTTTAGCGGGGCCACGGAACGGAGCAACGGATGTGGACAGCACACTGAGTGCTGTCCGCATCTTTTGCGGCCCCATTGAAGTGAATGGGTCCGCATCCGAGCCGTCAAAATGGTGGCTCGGATGTGGACCAAAACAATGGCCGTGTGCATAAGGCCTTAGAATGTATTTGCTCCGATGAGCCAAAGTTATTACTGCAAAGTCTCGTGAGACTTTGCGTGATAACTTCATAAATTAGTTTGTACTGTAAAAAAACAAACACATTTCCCGAACTCTGGTTCGGTTCCTGCTACGTACTGTATTGGAACAAAGTTTTATCCGAATATACACACACGTGTATCTGTATTATATAAAAGAACACACAGCATGCGCAAAAACAAATCTTATGTGCATATTGGCACAAATTTACTAAGCCTGTAGATGGCAGACATTTAGACAGGCTATCTAGACCTGCACCAGCTTTATCACAGTGGCTCCGGATAAATGAGGTGCAGGGATAGATCCTTTTATCTGGCTCTAAACCAATTATCAGCTTATTATGAGACAACATTTAATGCCAGAACCGTTGTGCAATTTAAGCACAAAATGAAGCCTCTTAGACTCCAGCCCCTTTCCACTAGGCTGCATCCCTTTTTGAGCGAGACAGAAATAGTGTAGAAACACCTTAGTATATCTGGGTCTGTATTAAAATTGGCGCAAAGGAAAAGTGGAGCAGTTGCCCATGGTGACCAGATACCATACCACCACAATTGTTTCGAAGGTACTGTGGGAAATGAGAGCAACAACCTGATCGGTTACCATGCACAAATAGTCTACTACTGTTTTTCTACACACCAAACTATTTTTTGCTGTGTTTATTACACTAGTTTTACCTTGAAGTTTTCTCGGTCAGTGAATGTCCGTGAAATCTGTTTTAAGGCTTTTGCCACAGCAGAATCTTCCACGAAGAAGTGAGCTCGAGAATGGTCACAATGATACTATAAAAAAAACACAATAAAAAGTGAAAGAGGAAAGACTTTTTTTTTGCCATCCCAGACTATTCAATAACATATTCAAGGAAAATCCCAGCAGTCGTGTCTTCAATCAATAGGATATTTATTTCATCAAATTAGAAATGTCCACAATCCTGGACGCGTTTACAGGTATACAAAATGACCTAGTTTATATAAAGGGATATACTCCTCCCCTCATGACAACATCTCCCACTCCCATTACCTACACAGGTGATGGGAGGGGTGTATAATTAACAAAGAAAATACGCCCATTAGTAAATCACAAAAAATGTGTCTGTGTCTCAGATTATACTTCACAATCACATGCATGCAAAAAAAATGATTCAAAATCATATACACATTTATATATCATACATTGCCAGGTATATAAGGCCCCTCACTGAATATTAGATGTCTGAAAAATAGAACATAAGCATAGTATTAGCTTATTAGATATGCATAATCTCATAATCCCTATTAAGGCCTCTG
Organism: Bufo bufo; assembly: GCF_905171765.1. Taxonomy (NCBI): domain Eukaryota; kingdom Metazoa; phylum Chordata; class Amphibia; order Anura; family Bufonidae; genus Bufo; species Bufo bufo. The sequence continues at coordinate 65,406,346 of NC_053398.1, read as the reverse complement.
GGATGTAAAGTATCCAACGTGTGGATCCAATACGCCTCTCTGCGCAGTAACAGCTTCTTCAGATCACCTCCTCTCCTAGGTCTTTTGACCTGTTCCAAAACTTGGAACCTCAACTGAGCGATCCCATGTTTGCACTGTTCAAAATTAAATGGAATAGGTAACAATAAATTTTTTGTACGAATGGTCGATTTATGTTTCCCAATGCGATCCCTAATCGTTTGTGTAGTCTCCCCAATATATAATAGGCCACACGGGCACTTTATTAAGTATATGACATTAGTAGATTTGCATGTGAAAAAACCTTCAATAGAGAAAGGGCGCCCACTATGGGGATGAAAAAATGTAGAACCTCTGATTATATGGGAACATTGGGAACAGTGCAAACATGGGAACGTGCCCTTGCGTTGCGTCGCTAATACAGATTGTTTCAGGGTCTTTGTACTTCCAATGTCTGAATGTACCAATTTATCCCTATAACTAGAATTCTTCTTGTTGCATATCAGAGGTGGATTTTTAAACTCCTCAATGATAGGGTAAGCCTTCTGCAACAGAGGCCAATGTTTCCGGATAATATTATCTAATTTCTGGTTATAGGGATGAAATTTGTGTACTAATGCTACCCTAGAAGATGTATCTCTAGATGATTTACCAAATTCCATGAGTGTTGTTTGTGTTTGACTCAGGATGGAACGGGGATAACCCCTTTGTTCAAATCGTTGAGTCATTTCATTCATCCTGACAAATTGCGTGTCAGGGTCAGAAACAATGCGCGGGGGGCGTGGCCGAGCCAGCATGGAGTGAGGAAGCAGGATTGCAGTGCTGGTACAAAATCCTGTGAAATATCCTTTATACACCTGGCATAATCGGGGTTTTTTGAGCGCATTCACTATATGTTGGACCCCTTCGTACTTGGGGACACACTGCCCGGTGCTGGATTGCTGAGTTTTGGCTGTGGCGCTGTGGATGCCGAAGGATTGAGGGAGAGGAGCGGAGGGACGCAAACTGAGAAGAGTGTGGAGTGAGGCCGGGACACGATCCGCCACAAGGTACACAGTGCAGGTACGGCTTGCTGAAAGTTGCTAACAACTTACCTTGGACTGCTGCCGATACCTGCTGGAATCTTGAGCCGAAGACCGAGGCGGGAAGAAGCCGCGCAGTGGGCACCATCTTGCCGTTAAGTGTATGTGCAGCGGCGCTCCTCTCTGCCCCAGCAAACGGAGTGGATCGGCGAAACGCTCTGTATCTCCCTACTTCCACTATTATCCTGAAGTCCTGCAGTGGTAATCCTGTTAGGAGCCCTGATATATGAAAGCTGCAGAGTTCACCGCAGTTTATATGAAAGTTTAATGGTGGTGCTGTTGTACTTATCCCCCTCCCCCCTGAGGAATGTAAAGATATCTGGCAGTCTACTTGGCTGTGTGGCAGGACTTGCTGAATTTAATAAAGCCTTATCTTGATTTGCTGCATGAGTGACAAACCCCAGCAGATCTTTAAAGTGTCTGTGGACTATTTCTATGGGCCGCAAAACTTCTTCTGTGGCTCCATCATCTGACGCCATGAGTCAAACTGAACAGGAAAGTGAGGGGTCTCCTGTCCCTGGTTCCTCTGCTGAAGCCTCTCAAATTAAGAAAGCTATTGCTGATTGTCAAGCTGCTCTTACATCAAAGATAGACCATCTACAGTCTGACCTTAGATGTTTGCGACACGATTTTGACAAAATACGTGAAAGAACATCTGCAGTGGAGCAAAGAGTGAGTGATGTGGAAGATGCGTCCAGAGCAGCTGGAAATGACACCAGGCAGCTGCTGCAACAGGTACAGATGCTGCAAGCCAGGGCGGAGGACGCTGAGAACCGCAATAGACGTAACAACGTCCGTATCCTGGGCTTACCGGAGCGAGCAGAAGGGTCTACCCCAGAAATTTTTGCGGAACCGCTCATAAAAGAAGTGTTAGGCTGCGTTCACACGGGCGAGATTTCCGCGCGGGTGCAATGCGGTAGGTGAACGCATTGCACCCGCACTGAATCTGGACCCATTCATTTCAGTGGGGCTGTTCAGACGAGCGATGATTTTCACGCATCACTTATGCGTTGCGTGAAAATCGCAGCATGCTCTATATTCTGCGTTTTTCACGCAACGCAGGCCCCATAGAAGTGAATGGGGTTGCGTGAAAATCGCATGCATCCGCAAGCAAGTGCGGATGCGGTGCGATTTTCACGCACGGTTGCTAGGTGACTGTCTATACACTGTATTATTTTCCCTTATAACATGGTTATAAGGGAAAATAATAGCATTCTGAATACAGAATGCTTAGTAGGTGATCAATTGAGGGTTAAAAAATAAAAAAAATTAACTCACCTTGTCCTCTTGTTCGCGTAGTTCTCCCGGTCTTTAGTTCTTTAAAAAGATGAACTATGGGCTAAAGGACCTTTGGTGACGTCAGATCACATGCTCCAATCACAGGGTCCATCACCGCGGTGATGTACCATGTGATTGGAGCATGTGATCTGACGTCACCAAAGGTCCTTTAGCCCATAGTTCATCTTTTTAAAGAACTAAAGACCGGGAGAACTACGCGAACAAGAGGACAAGGTGAGTTAATTTTTTTTATTTTTTAACCCTCAATTGATCACCTACTAAGCATTCTGTATTCAGAATGCTATTATTTTCCCTTATAACCATGTTATAAGGGAAAATAATAACATCTACACAACACCGAACTCAAACCTGAACTTCAGTGAAGAAGTTCGGGTCTGGGTACCACAGTCGTTTTTTTATCACGCGCGTACAAAACACATTGCACCCGCGCGATAAAAACTGAACATCGGAACGCAATCGCAGTCAAAACTGACTGCAATTGCATTCCTACTCGCGCGGGTTTGCCGCAACACACCGGGACGCATCCGGAACTAATCCGGACACGCTCATGTGAACGCAGCCTTACATCTCAACTCACTTTCCAGTTGCTTTGTTATAGAAAGGGCACATCGGATTCCAACCAGGCCCTTACCGCCGGGATCCCCTGCTAGACCTTTCATCATGAAGATCCTGAACTACAGGGACAGAGACGCTATTTTGCTAGCTGCTCGACAGAAGGGGAATGTCAGCTATGAGAATGTCCGTTTGTCCTTTTACCCTGACTTTGTGGCAGAGGTCCAGAAGAAAAGGAAGCAGTTTACTGAGGTCCGAGCGCGGCTGAGGGACCAAAATGTGAAATATGCCATGATCTACCCTTCTCGCTTGAGGGTGCAGGATGGTGAAACCGTCCGTTTTTTAGTACTCCTGAAGAGGCTACTGAATGGATTGAGAGAAATCTAAATGCAAGGCCTCACCGCTGATGGTTTATACTATAGTGATGGCAGTTGGAGCAAATAATACATGAATAAATGTTAAATTGTTTTGCTGACAAAATGGTTGGGGGGGGAGTATCTGGTTTAAATGCACCATTATTACTCCGGTTAGAATCCCTGTTCTTTGACTGTCTATTGATCAGATGTTTAACCCCATATTGGTATGCTGGTCGGAAACTATGGAGATGTTATCTTTGGAAGAATAAATGGCGGTAATTAAGCTACTTTCGTGGAATGTTCGGGGTCTGAATGATAAGATTAAACGGTCTTTAGTGTTCAATTATCTGAAGAGGTATAACCCTGACATAATGTTATTGCAAGAAACGCACCTGCAGGGCCAGAAAGTACTAGCTTTGCGGCGCCCATGGATAGGCCCCACATATCATGCGGTTTACTCAAACCACGCTAGAGGCGTGTATTTTAATTGCTAAAAGTCTTCCATTTCAAATACTATCTGTGCAGCTAGACCCTTATGGTAGGTATGTGATTTTACATGCTTGTGTCAGAGGCCTGCAGTACCTATTTGTGGGACTATATATTCCTCCGCCATTCCGCAGAGAGGTCATAGACTTAATTACAGCTAAAATAGCAGGATTTCCAGCAATGCCTTATATTATTATGGGTGACTATAATGCCACTTTAGATCCTATACGGGACAGAAGGGTTCCCCAGGCCTCACACAACAATGTCCTATCACATTGGGCTAATACTTATGATTTAGTAGAGGCGTGGCGCTATTTCCACCCCACAGATGCGCAATTCTCTTGCTATTCAGCTTCTACTGGCTCACTCTCTCGTATAGATCTGGCCTTTGTCAGCAGAGACTTATCCCCCTATATCAAGTCCAGTGATTATCTACCGAGAGGGGTTTCAGACCATGCCCCCCTCCTTCTGATACTGTCACAGCCGCTGGCTTCGACTGATAAGCAGTGGCGGTTAAACCCTATGTGGCTCGAGGTATTACCTGTGGTGATAGAGAGTCTAGATGCAATGGGGAACTACTGGGCAGAAAATGAAGGGTCTACGAATCCTCTGGTAGAATGGGATGCTTTCAAATCAGTAATGAGAGGGGCATTGATTGCTGCTATTGCAACTCATAGAAAGGAACTGAATATCAAACGGATAAAACTAGAGACGGAACTAGCTGATAAGGAGAGGTTATATATACTAGATCCGTGCCCTGAGAAGCAGACTTTGTGGATTGAGGCGCAGCGTAGGTTTACTTTGCATTTAACTGAATATACTGAGAAGAAACTTTTAAATCAGAGGCAAACTATTTTTTCAGATGGTGATAAGTGTGGCAGGGCCTTGGCGTACTTGACTAGATCTGAGACACAGCAAACGGTGGTGGCGGGAGTTCTGAACGATCAGGGGCTCTTATTGAGGGAGCCTAGAGATGTCTGCCGACAGTTTGCCTCCTATTATGAGACATTGTATGCCCCCAAGATCACGTGTACTTCGGAGGAAATTGTCAATTTCTTAGCAGGTATTAATATTCCTTCTTTGGACAGAGATGACAGGGGAGCCCTGGCGGCAGACATATCTGACCTGGAGATTGAAACGGCCATTATTTCCTTAGCAACCAAGAAAACCCCGGGACCCGATGGATTTCCTGCTGAATGGTATAAGCGATTTTCTAAAGACCTGGTTAGTAGATTTGGGAAGCTGTTGAGGTATGCACTGGAAAGTGGTTCGTTGCCACCGTCCTTTCTGGAGGCAACGATAGTAGTGATTCACAAGTCGGGGAAACCATCTGACCAGTGTAGCTCTTATCGACCTATCTCACTTCTGAATCTTGACGTCAAAATCTTTGCGAAGGTACTGGCGTTAAGATTGCGGGGGGTAATTCTCTCCTTGGTTGGGGTAGATCAATCGGGTTTTATGCCAGGGAAAAACCACAGATATTAATTTAAGGCGATTGTTCACTAATCTTCAGGTCAAACATGATAACAGAGGTATGAGGGCTCTTGCGTCCTTAGACAATGAAAAAGCATTTGATTCAGTAGAATGGGAATTTATGTGGGCAGTGCTGACTCAAATGGGCTTTCCAGAGAAATTTTTGTGCTGGTTACAAATGCTTTATAGATCCCCTTCGGCGAGAGTCAGGGTGAATGGGTATACATCGGACTCCTTCCCCTTGGGTAGAGGCACTAGACAGGGCTGCCCTCTCTCCCCCCTGTTATTTGCATTAATTATGGAACCTTTGTCGATACTCATATCCTCTAATTCAGGTATAGAAGGCTGGGAAATAGCTGGAATATCAGAAAAGCTTTCATTATATGATGATGACATGCTGGTTTACCTAGCAGATTCAGGGAAATCCTTGGATACCCTTTTAGGTGTTGTTGATCAATTTGGGGGTTACTCGGGTCTCCGTGTGAACTGGGCTAAGTCTGGTCTATGTCTGGTTGATGATGTTGACCCAGCTCGCATTTCGGTGAACAATAAGCTTCAGATTGTGGAGCAATTTACATATTTGGGGATTATTGTTCATAAAGAAGTGGCAAAATTTTATGATTTGAATGTTGCTCCTACAATGCAATCCATTACTCGAAAGCTAGAGGCTTGGGAAAACCTTCCCTTAACTCTGATTGGGCGTATCAATGTGGTAAAAATGATTCTTCTCCCAAAATTGCTATACTTATATAGGGCTGCCCCAGTGTTACTCCCCAAGAGACATTTTGCTACTTTGGATAGAATAATCGCTCCCTTTCTATGGAATAAGTCTTCTCCCAGAATAGCGAGATCCACCCTCCAGGCGTCTTACCTGCGGGGGGTCTTGCCTTGCCAAACCTGTACATGTACTATGTAGCGGTGCAGCTGAGCTATGTGGCGTGGTGGGTACGGGCTGGCTCAGGTAACCCGGCGGTAGTGTTGGAGGCAGCTTTATTGGGGTCCTATGAGGCACTTACGAACTTGGCGTATAGGAGGGGGGCTAGGTCTACAATACACTACACCCAATCGATGGCTGCTGCAGTACAGATGTGGGTCAAATGGGGTCAGAAATGTAACCCTGATGAGAATGATATTACTTGGTCGCCATATTTGCCTTTGTGGAGAAACAGAGTTCTTCCGGAGCTGTTCTCATTACTGGAGTTTGAATTTTGGCCTCAGAGGGGGGTGCGCTACCTTACCCAACTATATGATAAGGACCTATTTAGAACCTTTAATAAGTTGAAACAGGAGTTTAATTTGCCCCAGCGTTGTTTGTATAGATATCTTCAACTCAGGCATGCCCGTCAGGCTCAGCTTGGTAGAGAACCTTTAAAGCTGGAGTGTGGTACAGTTGAGGCAGCGATTAGGAGGGTTCCGGTGGTCAAACCAGTGTCGACCCTGTATGCGTCGTTGATGGCGTTGCAGGACTCCCCCCTAGACAGGGCATTTGTTAGGTGGAAAAGGGACATTGAAGGTTTGGAAGATGTTCATGTTAAAGAATCTAGCTGTACATGGAGATCTACAGTGGTAAGTGCTAGGGATCAGTTGATTCAAGTTAAATGGCTTCATAGGATTTATTATACTCCTGTGAGACTATTTAAAATGGGTAAATTGCCGAACCCTCATTGTACAAGATGTGGACATGAAAACGGTTGTCTTATACACATGGTTTGGCAGTGTCCGATTATTCATGGCTTCTGGGAAGAGATCCATGAATATTTTAATGACAAACTAGGCTTTCCTAACGTCTGTACTGAACTCACTAGTCTGTTGGGAGTAGCCAACGAGATTGTTCCAACCAAATTTGGCAGGAAGCTGTATAGAATACTCTTATACTATGCTAGGAAAACTATCCTTCTTAACTGGAAACCTCCTAAGAATCCTACTGTGCAACAATGGGTACATCTAGTTAATGCTGATCTTGAATTATACAAGTTTGTGTATGAGAGAAGAGGGACCCCTGATCGCTTCATGAAGATATGGGACCCCTGGATTGGAGCCCAGACTCTAGTACCATAGATGACTGAAAGACTGTTCTGACCAATGAAGGCGTGTGTGAATGTGTGTGTGTGTGCAGTACTTTTAATCTTCCTTAGGATTGATATGTTGGGTACTGTTCATCCTGAAAGTGATATCTTTTTCTTCTGTCCCAAACTTGGGTCATGAGGAACTGTTATGATTGATCCCATGTATATGATTTGTACTGGACTCAATTGATGATTGTCTGTATTTGATGTGTTTATGCTTTTGCTAAATTAATAAATAAAAAGATACTATTAAAAAAAAGAAACAATGCGCCGCACTCGTTGATACTGAGATTTAGGGATTGCTCTTTTCAATGCTGGTGGATGAGAGCTTGTGAAGTGAAGAATGCTGTTCCTATCCGTATCCTTCCTAAATAGATCTGTAGATAACCTACCATGTTGATCCTTTATCACCATAGTATCTAAAAAGCTAACTCTTTCACTATCTTGAACCAATGTAAATTTTAAACCCTCGTATGCATGGTTAAGATGGTCAAGGAAGGTTAAAAGGGTCTCATGTGGCCCCGCCCATATGCAAAAGATGTCATCAATAAATCTTTTCCAGATAAGGACATCATTTGAATACCATACGGTGTTATATACTTTCAATTCCTCAAATTGTGACATATATGCATTTGCATAGGGCAGGGCCACATTCGACCCAATCGCGGTCCCCCGCCTTTGTAGGTAAAAGTCATCTTCAAACATAAAAAATAGTTTTCATATAATACTAATTTCAATAGTTGCAACAAAAATTCCTGTTCATCCTGAGTATACTGACTCCTACCTAATAATGATTTGACTGCTTCAACACCAGTAGCATGGTCTATGGAGGTGTAGAGACTTACCACGTCTATAGTTACTAATAGACTATCAGGTGGAACGGTTTCTAAATTGGCTATTGTGTTGAGAAAATGCTGTGTGTCAGACAAAAAAGATTTTGTATCCTTAATTAAAGGAGGAGTCAAAGTTTTTTCCAACAATAGCCAATGGTGATAATATAGAGCCTACAGAAGCCACAATTGGTCGCCCTGGGGGGTCAATTAAGGTCTTATGTACCTTGGGCAAAACATAGAAAACTGGGGTAATCGGTGTGTGATCCAAAATGTGTGTAATTTGCCATCAATAACCCCTAAGGATAAATATTGGTTAACTAATTGCATAATTTTGTCTTTGATACGAAACACCGGATCCCCTGATAATTTCATATATGTCTCTTTATCCGAAAGTTGACGCATTATTTCTGCAACATATTTTGCCCGATCCATTAGTACAATAGCGCCGCCTTTATCCGCAGGCTTCAAAATAAGACCTTTATCCTCCATCAATGACCGGATAGCCATATTTTCCTGTAATGTCACATTATGTGAAAAACGCAATTCACCCCTCTTTATCGAATCCAACTGGCTCTGAATGTCTCTGTTAACTAAATGAATATAAGTCTCTATAGGATGGTACACCTTAGGGGGCATGAAGCGGCTCTTGATCTTGAGACCCAAATCAGCAAGACGTAAACCTGAATGTCCCTCCTCAACCCCATGTGGTTTTTCTGAAGATTCCAAGAAATGGACCTTAAGTCTCAGTTTGCGAAAAAATTGATTCAAATCAATGTCAAACTGAAAGGAATCAAATGGAGTGGATGGACTAAACGAAAGTCCTTTCTGCAGCGCAGTCATTTGTTCAATATTAAGACTTTTAGAGGACAGATTAATTACAAGAGACGGGCTCTTACCTGAGAGCGCGTCTGAACCATCTGGCTCGCTCCCGTCATCTCCGGTGCTTCCGGCCTGCACGCCTCGTGTGTCTCCTCCCCCTCCACGCGGACGCCAACCGCCCTTCCGAAAAAAACTACTTTCGTTTAGTCCATCCACTCCATTTGATTCCTTTCAGTTTGACATTGATTTGAATCAATTTTTTCGCAAACTGAGACTTAAGGTGCATTTCTTGGAATCTTCGGAAAAACCGCATGGGGTGCATGGGGTTGAGGAGGGACATTCAGGTTTAAGTCTTGCTGATTTGGGTCTCAAGATCAAGAGCCGCTTCATGCCCCCTAAGGTGTACCATCCTATAGAGACTTATATTCATTTAGTTAACAGAGACATTCAGAGCCAGTTGGATTCGATAAAGAGGGGTGAATTGCGTTTTTCACATAATGTGACATTACAGGAAAATATGGCAATCCGGTCATTGATGGAGGATAAAGGTCTTATTTTGAAGCCTGCGGATAAAGGCGGGGCTATTGTACTAATGGATCGGGCAAAATATGTTGCAGAAATAATGCGTCAACTTTCGGATAAAGAGACTTATATGAAATTATCAGGGGATCCGGTGTTTCGTATCAAAGACAAAATTATGCAATTAGTTAACCAATATTTATCCTTAGGGGTTATTGATGGCAAATTACACACATTTTTGATTAATCACACACCGATTACCCCAGTTTTCTATGTTTTGCCCAAGGTACATAAGACCTTAATTGACCCCCCAGGGCGACCAATTGTGGCTTCTGTAGGCTCTATATTATCACCATTGGCTATGGTGTTGGAAAAAACTTTGACTCCTTTAATTAAGGATACAAAATCTTTGTCTGACACACAGCATTTTCTCAACACAATAGCCAATTTAGAAACCGTTCCACCTGATAGTCTATTAGTAACTATAGACGTGGTAAGTCTCTACACCTCCATAGACCATGCTACTGGTGTTGAAGCAGTCAAATCATTATTAGGTAGGAGTCAGTATACTCAGGATGAACAGGAATTTTTGTTGCAACTATTGAAATTAGTATTATATGAAAACTATTTTATGTTTGAAGATGACTTTTACCTACAAAGGCGGGGGACCGCGATGGGGTCGAATGTGGCCCCGCCCTATGCAAATGCATATATGTCACAATTTGAGGAATTGAAAGTATATAACACCGTAAGGTATTCAAATTATGTCCTTATCTGGAAAAGATTTATTGATTACATCTTTTGCATATGGGCGGGGCCACATGAGACCCTTTTAACCTTCCTTGACCATCTTAACCATGCATACGAGGGTTTAAAATTTACATTGGTTCAAGATAGTGAAAGAGTTAGCTTTTTAGATACTATGGTGATAAAGGATCAACATGGTAGGTTATCTACAGATCTATTTAGGAAGGATACGGATAGGAACAGCATTCTTCACTTCACAAGCTCTCATCCACCAGCATTGAAAAGAGCAATTCCTAAATCTCAGTATCAACGAGTGCGGCGCATTGTTTCTGACCCTGACACGCAATTTGTCAGGATGAATGAAATGACTCAACGATTTGAACAAAGGGGTTATCCCCGTTCCATCCTGAGTCAAACACAAACAACACTCATGGAATTTGGTAAATCATCTAGAGATACATCTTCTAGGGTAGCATTAGTACACAAATTTCATCCCTATAACCAGAAATTAGATAATATTATTCGGAAACATTGGCCTCTGTTGCAGAAGGCTTACCCTATCATTGAGGAGTTTAAAAATCCACCTCTGATATGCAACAAGAAGAATTCTAGTTATAGGGATAAATTGGTACATTCAGACATTGGAAGTACAAAGACCCTGAAACAATCTGTATTAGCGACGCAACGCAAGGGCACGTTCCCATGTTTGCACTGTTCCCATATAATCAGAGGTTCTACATTTTTTCATCCCCATAGTGGGCGCCCTTTCTCTATTGAAGGTTTTTTCACATGCGAATCTACTAATGTCATATACTTAATAAAGTGCCCGTGTGGCCTATTATATATTGGGGAGACTACACAAACGATTAGGGATCGCATTGGGAAACATAAATCGACCATTCGTACAAAAAATTTATTGTTACCTATTCCATTTAATTTTGAACAGTGCAAACATGGGATCGCTCAGTTGAGGTTCCAAGTTTTGGAACAGGTCAAAAGACCTAGGAGAGGAGGTGATTTAAAGAAGCTGTTACTGCGCAGAGAGGCGTATTGGATCCACACGTTGGATACTTTACATCCCAGAGGCCTTAATAGGGATTATGAGATTATGCATATCTAATAAGCTAATACTATGCTTATGTTCTATTTTTCAGACATCTAATATTCGGTGAGGGGCCTTATATACCTGGCAATGTATGAGATAAATATATATATAAATGTGTATATGATTTTGAATCATTTTTTTTGCATACATGTGATTGTGAAGTATAATCTGAGACACAGACCCATTTTTTGTGATTTACTAATGGGCGTATTTTCTTTGTTAATTATACACCCCTCCGATCACCTGTGTAGGTAATGGGAGTGGGAGATGTTGTCATGAGGGGAGGAGTATATCCCTTTATATAAACTAGGTCATTTTGTATACCTGTAAACGCGTCCAGGATTGTGGACATTTCTAATTTGATGAAATAAATATCCTATTGATTGAAGACACGACTGCTGGGATTTTCCTTGAATATACGTGGATTTCATTCCTATCCCGTGCAACCAGAGTGAGTGCCGACTATTTTTCTTGTGAATTATTCAATAACATATGACTTACCTCAACAGGTGTGAATGGTAGCGCACAGGCACTTTGTAAGAGACCTATTAGCCAACCCTTATCATATTTTTTCCCATGAGGAATCTGATAAAAGAAAAAAAAAAAAAGATAAGTTGTTATAGCATTGCACAATGAGTATTATGTACATTTTTCCTCTCAATTACGCCAACTAAAACATGATGTTATTTTACACCATTAAAGCATTACGTACTTGACAGAAACCAAACTCAACATGCAATATTATATAAAATATCCAGGTAAGAACACTGTGAAATTCTACTCTACTGTATATTACATTATTGTTCTGTTGATCATTGCAATCTATAATCTGTAATACTGTAATGGACTTACTGTGACTTTGAACCAGCTTTTTTCCTCTCTTGTCTCATTTCTAGGATGATGGGGAGTGTCTCTAGACATGTTCGCATGGGAGCTTACTCTGTCTCTCCCTGGTCTGTCATCCCTTTTTCTCCCACCCCGACTGTAAGGATTGCTGGAGGTTTAATACAGGGAAAGCATTAAAAATACATCACACATATTGGTTAATTTGGATCTACCCCTTTCCCTGGCAACAACTATAGAGTTGATTTTGATAACACAGGTGCGCAAAGGGGCCCAAATTCCAATGAGTATCTTTCCGATTTCACAGGGCATTTTTTACGCATTTGGATTCCAAACTACTTCTCACGCTTTAGGGCCCCTAAAATTCCAGGGCAGAATAAATACCCCACAAGTGACCCCATTTTGGAAAGAAGACACCCCAAGGTATTCCGTGAGGGGCATGGCAAGTTCCTAGAATTTTTTATTTTTTTTGCACAAGTTAGCGGAAAATGATTAGTTTTTTTTTCTTACAAAGTCTCATATTCCACTAACTTGTGACAAAAAATAAAATTTTACATGAACTCAACAGTGGTAAATATATCTTCCCATGTATTGACCGATGCACAGACTGAACTTTTATCTAAGGGTTTGTCTTATTGTCCTTCGGTGGGTGTAGACTGGTTTCAACTTGAGGTTGACCTACAGCGGTTTTTTAGAAATAAACTTAAAGTGTGGTTCTCAGATGCAAACAAACATGTGATTAGTTGAGAAAATGTTGATCATATTAACACAGGAGATTGTGAACTCTCCCTTCGTGGTGTTGGCTTACACGCGAAGAGTGACTTCACTCCACAATTGAATTGTCCAGCCATTGACACGTATATCAATGCTGTCAGGGCAGATATTAACAACCTGAAGGATCCTATGCAGGACAGTGGTTTAATACATCCGAACATGACATCTGCAGATATACGGGCCCTAGATGAGCTGTGCAACAACGGTTCCCTCACAGTCAAACCCGCTGACAAGGGGGGAGCCGTTGTTGTCATGGATACAAAATGGTATATCTCTGAGATCCAGAGACAAGTTGGGGACGAAAGAGTGTACAGGCGTCTCAATCATGTGATTAGAACTATGACTAGTGTACTTAACAGAGCCAAGATGGGAGGTCTGATTGATGGACACCTGTACACCTATCAGTGACACACCCTAAGACGCCATTGATATATGTGTTACCTAAAATTCATAAGTGTCTTAGTAATCCCCCAGGGAGGCCAATAGTGTCCGGTAGAGAGTCAGTGTTTTCTAGTATAGCCATCTTCTTAGACAGGATCCTTCGTCAGTTTGCTATTGCAGCCAGGTCGTACATACGAGACACAGGCGATTTCTTGGATAAAATTGCGCGGGTGGTGGTGACCCCGAATACTATACTGGCATCATTTGATGTGGTCAGCCTCTACACCTCTATCAATCATGATAGATGTGTAGAGGCAGTCAGAAAGTGCCTGTTGAACACGCAATATACAGATGTAAAGAGTTCATTATGGACCTGCTCGGTGTAGTGTTAAGATACAACTATTTTGCTTTCCAAGATGGCTACTATCTTCAATTGCGAGGAACCGCAATGGGTTCAAATATGGCGCGACTTACGCCAACATTTTCATGTCAGACCTTGAGGCAGAGCACGTCTATGTGTCCCACCACTTCAGCCATGTGCTGGGGTGGTGGAGATACAAAGACGATGTGTTTGTTGTCTGGAATGACACTGAGGGTGAACTGGCTGAGTTTCACAAGTTTCTGAATAGGATTGATCCTGAGATCCAGTTCACTCTTAGGCTCCATTCACACGTCCGCAATGTGTTTTGCGGAGACACGGATCCGCAAAACACGGAAAGCGGCAATGTGCATTCCGCATTTTGCGGACCGCACATTGCCGACATAATAGAATATGCCTGTTCTTGTCCGCAATTGCGGACAAGAATTCGACATGTTCTATTTTTTTGCGGAAACGGAAGCACGGATGCGGAAGTGCGGATCCGCAAATGTGGATGCGGACAGCACATTCCGTCCCCATAGAGAATGAATGGGTCCGCACCCTTTCCGCAAAATTGCGGAAAGGATGCGGACACATTTTGCGGACGTGTGAATGGAGCCTTAATCACTCCACCGAGCAGGTTCAATTTCTAGACACAATGGTAAAGATACAAGGGAAAGTATTGATGACAGATCTGTTCATTAAACCGATCGATTGCAACAAATTGCTGAAATTTGAAAGCTGCCATCCGCGCGCGATGGTGAAATCGCTGCCACGCAGTCAGTTTCTCCGTGTCCAGCGAATTGTGAAGGATCCACAACTTTGTGTTAAGAGGTTGCCAGAAATGTCTGACAAATTTACCTATAGAGGTTACCCCAAAAAATTGGTCCAGAGACATCTGGACACATTGGAATCTGGTCGCTCTGAGGTAGCCAACAAGCAGGTTATAAATAGGGTGCCTTTTATTTCCACATACACAGAAGGTAGCTATCAGATAGCAGGTGTCATTAAAAAACACTGGTCTATACTTAAAAGAAACTCTGGTGGTGTCAAAGAATTTGCAGTGCCCTCTCTCATGTCATATAGAAGGTCTAGCAATAAAGTTTAACGTGACAAATTAGTCAGAGCTGAAGTGGTTGGAGAGAAAACATCTAACCAAACATATATAGGTCACAAAAGATATGGATGTTATCCGTGTCTTAGATGCGTTAACTGCAGCTATATGCTAAAAGGGGAAAAATGTATACATCCAATACTGAAAACACAGTTTGAGATACGACACTTCTTGACATGTAATAGCTCATTTGTTATTTATTTACTGTCTTGCCCATGTGATCTTCTCTACATTGGAGAGACTACTTGTGATGTAAAAACAAGGTTGAACTATCACAGATCCTCGATTCGTCAGAAACGGAGGGATCTCCCTGTGTCCAAGCACTTTGCAGAGGTTGGACACAGAGAGAGGGACCTTAAATTTAGGGTGATTGATCACATTCCCCCTCTGAAAAGAGGAGGTAATAGAGAGCGAATACGGAAACAGCGAGAAATAATTTGGATCCACCGGCTACGTACACTCAAGCCTGATGGCCTAAATACAGATGGGATTTGTGTGGATAGGATGAGCAGTTGGTTCATTTGACGTGGAGGATGTAATCTGTCTAGTCTGGTATGGGGAATATACAACACTGCTCAATTTCAGAAAACTGATTTGTATTATTCTATCTCCTATGTCTTATAGAACTTCTGGACAGGCTTATTGGCCCTTTGTCTACTGTTAGTAGGCAAAATACCGAAATAGGACACGGGGTGTCCTGCGAGTATGGCTGTATCCATCGTATGAAGAAGAGGTGGACATCAGTGGGCGCAACTGGGAGTGTGTTAATTGCATGAAGTCAATGTGGAAGAACAAAAACAATTATGAAGCCTATAGTGGTGGTGATGGAAGTGCGGGGAGACTGGTCATGGCATTTGCGGTGACAGTTAGCATGAACACGCTAGTAGTAGGTGGAGCCTGATGACTCCACTAGTGTGTTCACCATGATACACTGTATGTTAATGTGATGTGTAAATCCCATTGAAGTTACTTGTAAGAGAGAATGAGTGAATGTGGGGAAGTTGGGGGTGGTGCTACAGGTCCTCGGACAGTCTACTGGGAAACCAGAGGACAGCCGGGTGGTCAAAGTGCTGAGCAGTGGGATCATCGTGGTCGCCCCTGACAATATAGGGCATACCCTCAGCCTTCCCCGACATTCACGGAGATACTTGTGATGACTGTATGCTGTTTCGCTAATGCGATCGCCCGGTTATTCCCACTGATGTTACAGCCGGGATGTAAACATTCCGTGCTGCCATGACCACTGGCACGCCCCCCTTGGTGCTGAGTGGATGTAGCTGAGTCACATGGTCTGCCCTTGCCTCCTCCCTCTGACTCGTACGATGTGTTCCATCACGATGTTGCTTTCCAAGGAGCGTGATAGCGTGGGTACGTAGCGCGAGCTGGGACGTTGGGGTAGACTGTCTGACCCGGCGCATGCGCACGGCAAAGATGGAGATGCCAAATACTTGCAGCCACATTGAGCCATTGAAGGTATGCGCTACTATTTTAATACTTTAACAGGATGCGGCTGTATCCGATTTTGATAATGGATGTTTTTTAACCCCTGAGTTATATGCACTTAGCACTTTATATCACATTCTATACAGGCACTTAGATCCGATATGTGTGATAAGAGGGTATAGATATATGTATAAGATTTATACTTTGCACAAAATGTTAAGACTCACACAACTATAGAATCTGTTCTATATTTGATATTTATATGGATTTATTGTAAACACGAATGTACTAAAAGAGCGTCATGTGACAGAGCACCGCTTCGATACCATGTGATTAATACTATGTGATTGATAACATGTGAATTCACTAATTGTACTATGTGATTGCACTGGCTTGTGGGTATATATACCCTGTGTTTTTGCACTGTTGTATAGCTTGACAAAGGCCTCATTGAGCAGGCCGAAACGTTGCTGGGGCATTAAAGTTTGGGGTCTTCCCCCTTTCAACTAAATCTGGAAGTGCTGCCTCGTTTTTTGGAAAGTATACATCGTGGAGGAGAAGCCGGCCTCCAAGAGGAATTGCACCTAGTGCACACTGTCTGTGCTGCTGCGGTATTTGCAAAAAATTATAATATATATATATATTATATAAAATGATGGCGGCACTGGGAAAAAAAAAAACAGGTGCTAGGTCCAGGGATATAGCTGCTTACCCCAGGGATATAGCTGCTTACCCCAGGTCTATCACCTCTTGTATGAGCTGAAACATTGCCTTCCACATGGGTGAATAAACATCTATTGCTTTTTATCTGGAGTGATGTCTGCTTTTCGAGATATATATATATATATATATATATATATATATATATATATATAAGCACTCAAGTAGTATACGGGTGCAAAAAAAATCCTCCTATCAGACCTGTGACCAGGTAGTGAAGAAAGTGGACGGTTTATTCACCCAACCAGCAGCAACATTTCAGCTCTCTTTATGGAGCCTTTGTCCAGCTGAGTAACATGTGCACGGTAACATACATAAGTAGTGACAGTGATTAACATGATTACAAATTGATTCATAATATCATAGAAGTAAAAAAATGAATGTACTAAAAGTGCAATCATATAAGTAGTGCAATTCATCTATACATCTGATGTGAATATTCTTGGGCATAAGTGAATACATAAAAATACATGATATAATTCATATTGTGTAGAATATACCCAAATTTTACATGATTGGTGATCATTACAGAAATAAACAAGTGTGTGAACATAATAAAATCAATTAAAAACCTTTGAATGGACCATTGCTGGCTGAAGCAGCATGGTGGAGACTGCTGGCGTCCGGAAAAGACAGCGGCGCATGCGCCGCTCTGTTATCGCGAGACATGTACAGTGGCTGAGCACCATTGTAGACCATAACAAAAATGGCCACTGTGGAAACATCGCATTAGGGCGCATGCGCAAGACAGCACTACCACCCATACAGCGTTTGACGTCACAGAAAATGTACCGCAGTGTACAGCAGAAGAAAGCCGATCCATTTGTCAAGGACCAGCGGTTCAATGCCGGTCACCGCCAGGACATCTGTATCGACAGGGGGATGTGGCTGTCATACCAGCTCCACCCTGTCGTCCAGATATGTCGGCGCATCCGCTCCATAAGGCTCATAACTACCATGTAGTGAAAAATCCACATTGTGAATTAATCACACTGGCATGAAAGAGCGCACGGATCCACTGCAACGGTAAACATAAGGGAATATTTCCCTCAGCGAATTTAAGTACTGTACAATTATCTGTGTTGAACAAGGGCCTATCATTCTGTCCCGTAAGCACCACAAAATGGTTTGATTTAGAGATGGATCTGCAGAGATTCCTACGCAATATAAAGTTGAAGGTGTGGTTTGCGAATCAGGGTGATAGACCTTTGTCCGATAACATTGGCACCAGTGAGTTGAACCTGAAAAACATGGGGTTATTCCTCAAGAGTGATTTCACTCCAGTCATAGACCATCCTGCTATTGAGGCTTTTGGTCTCGCAGTCAAACGCGACATCAAAAACCTCAAACAGGATACATCCCAGCATCCATTGAAATTCGCTAACATGACCTCAGCAGAGATGACGGCACTTAGAGATCTGGCTTCGGACCGCAGCCTCACCAAGTCTGCCGACAAAGGTGGTGGGGTTGTGGTCATGGACACCAGATCCTATGTGGCTGAAATCAGAGAGCAATTGGCAGACACTAAGGTTTATGAAAGGATCTACAATGATCCGAAGTTTATGTTGCTGAGAGAGCTCAAGGATATTCTCATTGGAGCAAAAGAAAAAGATGTTATTGATAAGATTTTTCATTTTTGTACTGTGATAAGCCGACAACGCCCATTCTGTATACTTTACCTAAAATACACAAGTCTCTGACTCCACCCCCGGGACGCCCCATTGTCTCGGGGATGGACTCATTGTTCTGTAAAGCGGCCATCTTTCTTGACAAAGTCTTGCGTCCTTATGCGGTAGCAGCAAAGTCTTACATTAGAGACACTAATGACTTTTTAACCAAAATTGCAGATCTGACCATACCTAAGGGGTCGCTGTTGGCTTCATTTGATGTGGTAAGCCTTTATACCTTTATATAGAACATGAGTTGGGCATACGAGTCATTGAACAGATCCTACAGAAGACACAGTATAGCATAGATTGTCAACAGTTCTTATGTTCCCTGCTGAGGTTCATCCTGACTCGGAATTATTTCCTGTTTCAGGATGATTTTTTCCTACAATTACGTGGGACCGCGATGGGGTCCAACGTGGCGCCGACTTACGCAAATCTTTACATGTCTCATCTTGAGGAGTCTGTCGTCTATGTGTGCCACCACTTCAGCCATGTGCTGGGGTGGTGGCGATACATCGACGACATTTTCCCGATTTGGTTCGGCGCCACGGAGGACCTCATCGCCTTCCACGTTTTTCTTAACACCATTGACCCCAGTGTTAAATTTACACTGACATATTCTTAAGCAACAATACAATTTTTGGATACTCAGGTTAGCATTCAAAATGATAAGCTAATAACGGATTTATATGTAAAACCTACAGATAAAAATACGCTATTACGCTTTGAGTGTCACCATCCAAAACCTATGATAAGGTCACTTCCTTTTAGTCAGCTTCGAGTAAAGAAAATTGTACAAGATCCAGCAAAAGTGGATAGCAGATTAAAAGAGATGGGTCAAAAATTCCAAACACGTGGATACCCTAAAAAACTTATTCAAGAACACATTAATAGGGTCAAATCCCTCACTAAAGAGATCATCAAGGAGGGACTAGGTGACCCGAAACGGTCCCAGTCTCGGATTCCATTTGTTTCTGAGTTCAGTACTAATAGTGTGAATATTGCGACCATAATTAAAAAGCACTGGCGAATTTTAGCTAGCAATTTTGAGCAGGTTGAGGAATTTAAATTTCCACCTCTTTGCTCATATCGACGTAGTCGCAATCTGGGCGATAGATTGGTTAAATCCGATATTGGCACATCTAGGGAGACATGTGAGACTTATTTTGGGTCCACTAGGAAGGGTTGTTACCCGTGCTATAATTGCATTAATTGTAAGTTGATGTTGAGAGGTGATACATTTATCCATCCAGTATCAGGACAGGAGGTTAAAATCTATTTAACGTGCGATTCGTCTTACGTTGTCTACTTGCTGATTTGCCCCTGTAACCTTTTATATATTGGGGAGACCACTTGGGACGTAAAAACTCGCCTCAACCAACATCGGTATTCCATTCGAAAACAAAAAATGGATCTTCCCGTGTGAAAACATTTCGCCGAGGCCAAACATACACAAAATGATTTGAGATTCAGAATTCTGGAGCAAATAACCCCTTCTAGGCGAGGTGGTGACCGTATCACGTTACTAAAGAAACGTGAACTTTACTGGATCTACACTCTAGGCACCCTGAAACCCCAGGGTTTAAATGTGGAGTTTAGAGTTGTCTAATTGCCAATTATGCGTATTCTTTCTTCTGTTTGGATTGTGTATATGGAAAATAACATATGCCATATTAATTGGTTTTCTCCTTTTCCTTGTTTCCTTTTTCTTACATAGGAAAATACTATAAAGACTGTATACTATGAATGGACATATATGGTGAAGACTGGAGGAACTGTGTCGGCGATCCCCATATATATTCTTGCATGATTATGAGATGCTGAGCTCCTTGGAGACAACCCCTGTCTGTCTTGTGTGGCCCCGGCCCCTTTAACAGGGTCTCGGGTCACATCATACAGACGGGTAGGCTGTTCTGCTTTCATCTTTTCTTATTTTTTAGATATTCCCTTATGTTTACCGTTGCAGTGGATCTGTGCGCTCTTTCATGCCAGTGTGATTAATTTACAATGTGGATTTTTCACTACATGGTAGTTATGAGCGTTATGGAGCGGATGCGCCGACATATCTGGACGACAGGGTGGAGCTGGTATGATAGCCACATCCCCCTGTCGATACAGATGTCCTGGCGGTGACCGGCATTGAACCGCTGGTCCTCGACAAATGGATCGGCTTTCTTCTGCTGTACACTGCGGTACATTTTCTGTCATTCAGTGACGTCAAACGCTGTATGGGTGGTAGTGCTGTCTTGCGCATGCGCCCTAATGCGATGTTTCCACAGTGGCCATTTTTGTTATGGTCTACAATGGTGCTCAGCCTCTGTACATGTCTCGCGATAACAGATAGTGCGGCGCATGCGCCGCTGTCTTTTCCGGACGCCAGCAGTCTCCACCATGCTGCTTCAGCAAGCAATGGCCCATTCAAAGGTTTTTAATTGATTTTATTATGTTCACACACTTGTTTATTTCTGTAATGATCACCAATCATGTAAAATTTGGGTATATTCTACACAATATGAATTATATCATGTATTTTTATGTATTCACTTATGCCCAAGTATATTCACATCAGATGTATAGATGAATTGCACTACTTATATGATTGCACTTTTAGTACATTAATTTTTTTACTTCTATGATATTATGAATCAATTTGTAATCATGTTAATCACTGTCACTACTTACCGTGCACATGTTACTCAGCTGGACAAAGGCTCCATAGAGAGCTGAAACGTTGCTGCTGGTTGGGTGAATACACCGTCCACCTTCTTCACAACCAGGAGTGCTGCCGTCCTTTTTTGCATATATGTATTTATATACACACACACATATACATACATATATATACACACATACATATACATACATATATATACACATATACATACACACACACTGCTCAAAAAAATAAAGGGAACACAAAAATAACACATCCTAGATCTGAATTAAATATTCTTCTGAAATACTTTGTTCTTTACATAGTTGAATGTGCTGACAACAAAATCACACAAAAATAAAAAAAATGGAAATCAAATTTTTCAACCCATGGAGGTCTGGATTTGGAGTCACACTCAAAATTAAAGTGGAAAAACACACTACAGGCTGATCCAACTTTGATGTAATGTCCTTAAAACAAGTCAAAATGAGGCTCAGTAGTGTGTGTGGCCTCCACGTGCCTGTATGACCTCCCTACAACGCCTGTGCATGCTCCTGATGAGGTGGCGGACGGTCTCCTGAGGGATCTCCTCCCAGACCTGGACTAAAGCATCTGCCAACTCCTGGACAGTCTGTGGTGCAACGGGACGTTGGTGGATAGAGCGAGACATGATGTCCCAGATGTGCTCAATTGGATTCAGGTCTGGGGAACGGGCGGGCCAGTCCATAGCATCAATGCCTTCGTCTTGCAGGAACTGCTGACACACTCCAGCCACATGAGGTCTAGCATTTTCTTGCATTAGGAGGAACCCAGGGCCAACAGCACCAGCATATGGTCTCACAAGGGGTCTGAGGATCTCATCTCGGTACCTAACGGCAGTCAGGCTACCTCTGGCGAGCACATGGAGGGCGATGCGGCCCTCCAAAGAAATGCCACCCCACACCATTACTGACCCAATGCCAAACCGGTCATGCTGGAGGATGTTGCAGGCAGCAGAACGTTCTCCACGGCGTTTCAAGACTGTCACATGTGCTCAGTGTGAACCTGCTTTCATCTGTGAAGAGCACAGGGCGCCAGTGGCGAATTTGCCAATCTTGGTGTTCTCTGGCAAATGCCAAACGTCCTGCACGGTGTTGGGCTGTAAGCACAACCCCCACCTGTAGACGTCGGGCCCTCATATCACCCTCATGGAGTCTGTTTCTGACCGTTTGAGCAGACATGCACATTTGTGGCCTGCTGGAGGTCATTTTGCAGGGCTCTGGCAGTGCTCCTCCTGTTCCTCCTTGCACATAGGCGAAGGTAGCGGTTCTGCTGCTGGGTTGTTGCCCTCCTACGGCCTCCTCCACGTCTCCTGATGTACTGTGATCACCACCTGCAGAACCACTCCTTTATTGGGGGTGTCTTGCTAATTGCCTATAATTTCCACCTGTTGTCTATCGCATTTGCACAACAGCATGTGAAATTGATTGTCACACAGTGTTGCTTCCTAAGTGGACAGTTTGATTCCACAGAAGTGTGATTGACTTGGAGTTACATTGTGTTGTTTAAGTGTTCCCTTTATTTTTTTGAGCAGTGTGTATATAATCTCTCTATCTCTATGAAAAATCAACGCAGCACTCTTGTAAAAAAAAAAAAAAACAACAGTGTCTTTATTCACACGTGACACAAAATAGGCAACGTTGCCCATTTTGTGTCACATGTGTGAATAAAGACACAGTTTTTTTTTTTTACAAGAAGAGTGCTGCGTTGATTTTTCATGGATATACATGCCTGAGGTCAAGGGTGAGACGCGTGCACCTGATAAACTATAAAAGCGAGTGTTGCCGGAATTTATATAAAAAAAAAAAAAATATATATATATATATTTTTTACCACAAAACTGTGGAGGTTACACCATGCATCTAAGAAAGATTACTCTTTCTGCTCACAAGTACATGGAACCTACTCACGTATTGACCCGTTTCTTGTTAGTAGATCTTTACTCCAATTATCCTCTCAGTCCACCATAGGAACCGCGCCGCCATTACCCTCACAATAAAAAGCATTCAACCACAAAGACACCTTATGGCGCTGCAGCCCCTACATCATATCAAATCCAGCATTCAGAATTGAATTAGAGAAGGCAATTTCCGAATACTTTCTATTAAATAGCTTGTCGGTCTCCAGCCCATATAGCCTTTGGAATGAACATAAGGCGGTCATCCGAGGTATTTTTTATTAAAGTAGGCCACCAAGCCAAAAAACTAAGAACAAAGGATCCAAGAAATACTTTCCCAACTAACCTCCCTGGAGACACTCAATAAATCCCAATTCTCCTCTAATAGAGCACTTCAGATCCAATCTCTCAGAACTCAACTCAAGGATTGCCTCCTGGTCACATATGAAAGAAACCTTAGATCTATTAAAGCCAAATATTACTCACAAGACAACAAAGCAGGCAAACTTCTAGCCAAACGCCTCAAATCCTGTGCGTTAAAATCTAGAATCCCCTTTTTAACTAGCTCACCTAACAACTCCAGGATATATGACCCGAAAGCTATAGCCGATCACTTTGCTAAATATTATTCAAAACTATACAATCTTAAAGACTCCCCCCGACACCCAAAAGGCCACTCCATCAGAGATCAATACGTTCCTGAATAAACAACCTCCCATCATTGAACACCACCCAGAGAGATCTACTATCACAACCCGTCACTCAATTAGAACTCACTAAAATAATATCTTCCCTCCCCGCACATAAGTCCTGAGGCCCTGATGGCCTGTCAAATCTCTATTACAAAACCTTCCAGAACCCAATTTTTCAATAAGGCCTTCTCCGAGGGCGCCTTCCCTGATGAGATGCTTTCAGCCACAATAGTGGCTCTACCGAAACCAGGCAAAACTACGGATAAGCCTCAGAACTACAGGCCCATCTCCCTATTAAATACAGACCTAAAAATCTATGCCAAAATACTTGCAAATAGACTGTCCGAGGTTCTGCGGACCCAGACCAGACAGGGTTCGTGAGAGGTAGACAGATAACAGATAACACACGCCGGGTTCTCAACCTGATTGACTGGGTTAACCATAAAAGGGAACAAGCCTTGCTAATAACCCTGGATGCGGAGAAGGCGTTCGACCGCCTTAATTGGTCGTTTGCCTTCTCCGTGTTACGAGTGTTGGGGCTGGGAGAGGCCTTTGTAACAGCTATAGGGGCCCTTTATGGCAGGCCTTCAGCTAGAGTATTTATGAATGGAGCTCTATCCACGCCTTTCTTGCTATCAAATGGCACTAGACAGGGCTGTCCTCTCTCGCCTTTAATTTTTATCCTTGCCATGGAACCCCTGGCCCAAGCAATAAGACTACACCCAGACATCTCCGGTATACAAATAGGCGATAAGAACCACTGTATCTCGCTTTACTCAGATGATGTTCTTTTATCTCTATCCTCGCCTCAAAAAGCCCTACCTGCAGCCTTTTCTGTCATAGAGGAATATAGCCATCTGTCATATTACAAAGTATTTGAGACCAAATCACAAATCTTGCCCTTAAATATTCCAAGTTGTACCTTACAGTCCCTGAAACAGAAATTTTGCCTAGATTGGAGGCAGGACAAATTCCAATACTTGAGTATATCTATTTCCCCGTTCCTCTCCCGCTTATACCAATTGAACTACATTCCTTTACTGGAAATAATTAAACAAGACACATCTACCTACGGCAAACATGAAATATCCTGGATAGGTCGCATTGCGTCCTTCCAAATTTTTAGAAGGGCACAGGGCCTGCTAAATAACTTTGTTTGGGCAGGTAAAAAACCCAGAATTTCAGCTACTACCCTATCTAAACCAAAAACCATGACGGGGGGGTGTTAGGTCTCCCTAATTTACAGGACTACTTCCTGGCCTCCCAAATCCAGGCCGTGAGAAATTGGTGGACGATGGAAATCTCTGCCCCATGGGTTCAAATAGAAGTCACCCAGACTTCTACTAAACAGCTGAGAGCCCTCTTGATCAATAGTATCAGCGTATCCCCAGCTGAAATCCCACAATTGCCCACTTTAGTGGAGGCATCAATATTTCATTGGCGTACATTCCACCAAAAAAGTCCCCACATACCAATGCCACTGCCAGGCATTTCTCCAATACAGCCACTGGAACTCCATTTCCAGGACTTGGGGCTGCGCACATGGAGGGAAAGAGGTATCAAATTTATGAGCCAGCTTTATCAGAAGGACACCTTAAAATCCTTCCTACAACTCCAAGAAGAGTTCCAAATTCCTAAAGGAGAGCTGTTTAAGTACCTCCAGGCAGGGCTGTGGTAATTTGGTACCTGGAGTCGGAAAAAAATTAACCGACTCCTACTAGATTTAAATTGGAATATAAATAAAAAAGGCAAGTTTAAATGTCCCAATTCACAAAAAGTTATAATTAATTATCGTATTTTTTGCCCCATAAGACGCACCTAGGTTTTTGAGGAGGAAAATAATAAGAAAAAAAATATTTTGAAGTTATGGGGGCACCTGTGGATGGCACAGTTATGGGGGCACCTGTGGATGGCACAGTTATGGGGGCACCTGTGGATGGCACAGTTATGGGGGCACCTGTGGATGGCACAGTTATGGGGGCACCTGTGGATGGCACAGTTATGGGGGCACCTGTGGATGGCACAGTTATGGGGGCACCTGTGGATGGCACAGTTATGGGGGCACCTGTGGATGGCACAGTTATGGGGGCACCTGTGGATGGCACAGTTATGGGGGCACCTGTGGATGGCACAGTTATGGGGGCACCTGTGGATGGCACAGTTATGGGGGCACCTGTGGATGGCACAGTTATGGGGGCACCTGTGGATGGCACAGTTATGGGGGCACCTGTGGATGGCACAGTTATGGGGGCACCTGTGGATGGCACAGTTATGGGGGCACCTGTGGATGGCACAGTTATGGGGGCACCTGTGGATGGCACAGTTATGGGGGCACCTGTGGATGGCACAGTTATGGGGGCACCTGTGGATGGCACAGTTATGGGGGCACCTGTGGATGGCACAGTTATGGGGGCACCTGTGGATGGCACAGTTATGGGGGCACCTGTGGATGGCACAGTTATGGGGGCACCTGTGGATGGCACAGTTATGGGGGCACCTGTGGATGGCACAGTTATGGGGGCACCTGTGGATGGCACAGTTAT
The DNA here is from genome assembly GCF_905171765.1 of Bufo bufo. NCBI lineage: Eukaryota > Metazoa > Chordata > Amphibia > Anura > Bufonidae > Bufo > Bufo bufo. The sequence continues at coordinate 65,379,885 of NC_053398.1, read as the reverse complement.
GGGGGCACCTGTGGATGGCACAGTTATGGGGGCACCTGTGGATGGCACAGTTATGGGGGCACCTGTGGATGGCACAGTTATGGGGGCACCTGTGGATGGCACAGTTATGGGGGCACCTGTGGATGGCACAGTTATGGGGGCACCTGTGGATGGCACAGTTATGGGGGCACCTGTGGATGGCACAGTTATGGGGGCACCTGTGGATGGCACAGTTATGGGGGCACCTGTGGATGGCACAGTTATGGGGGCACCTGTGGATGGCACAGTTATGGGGGCACCTGTGGATGGCACAGTTATGGGGGCACCTGTGGATGGCACAGTTATGGGGCACCTGTGGATGGCACAGTTATGGGGGCACCTGTGGATGGCACAGTTATGGGGGCACCTGTGGATGGCACAGTTATGGGGGCACCTGTGGATGGCACAGTTATGGGGGCACCTGTGGATGGCACAGTTATGGGGGCACCTGTGGATGGCACAGTTATGGGGGCACCTGTGGATGGCACAGTTATGGGGGCACCTGTGGATGGCACAGTTATGGGGGCACCTGTGGATGGCACAGTTATGGGGGCACCTGTGGATGGCACAGTTATGGGGGCACCTGTGGATGGCACAGTTATGGGGGCACCTGTGGATGGCACTGTTATGGGGGCACCTGTGGATGGCACTGTTATGGGGGCACCTGTGGATGGCACTGTTATGGGGGCATCTGTGGATGACACATATATAGCATCTTAACTTGTGTCATCCACAGATTTCCCCCCCATAACAGTGTCCCTGTGTAGTGAATGGGGGCCAGCATCGGTTTCTGTAATTGCAGCGGGGCCCGGTGCCTGCTTCATTCATAAAGTGGGTGGAGCAGGCGTGTGACGTAGTGAGCTACGCTACGAGCGCCCACCCGGC
>NC_053398.1:65339721-65378782 GCF_905171765.1 Bufo bufo | reverse complement strand
TCTCGGTCGCCGAGAGGAATTATGATGTTGGAGATAGGGAGTTGTTGGCGATCAAGTTGGCCTTTGAAGAATGGCGTCACTGGTTAGAGGGGGCTTCTCACCCCGTTACTGTGTATACAGACCATAAGAATTTGGCTTACCTGCAATCTGCCAAGCGTCTGAACCCTAGACAGGCCAGATGGTCATTGTTTTTTGCCAGGTTCAATTTCGTGGTTACCTTTCGCCCAGGGGTCAAGAACATCAAGGCAGATGCCTTGTCTCGCAGCTTCCCTGGGGGAGGTGATTCAGAAGATCCAGCGCCGATTTTGGCGGATGGAGTGGTGGTCTCCACTCTGTACCCGGAATTGGAGATGGAGGTGTTGGGAGCTCAGGAGGGGGCTCCTGGTTCGTGTCCCCCAGGGAGGTTGTTTGTTCCTGAGGGCCTACGATACAAGGTGTTCAAGGAACATCACGATACTGTTCTCGCTGGACATCCTGGTGGTAAGTCCACCTGTGATCTGGTGTCCCGGAGGTTCTGGTGGCCAGGTTTGCGTAAGAGTATTGAGAATTACGTGGCAGCTTGTGAAACCTGCGCTCGGTCTAAGGTTGCTCATACTCGACCGCCTGGTTCACTTCTTCCATTGTCTATTCCATCTCGTCCTTGGACACATTTGTCCATGGACTTTATTACGGACCTACCGAGTTCCTCCGGGAGAACAGTGATTTTGGTGGTAGTCGATCGTTTCAGTAAAATGGCTCACTTTATACCACTAACAAGTCTGCCTAACGCTAAGACTCTGGCGCAGATTTTTGTGGATAATATTGTTAAATTGCACGGTATTCCTTCGGATATTGTCTCTGATAGGGGCACACAGTTTGTCTCCAGGTTTTGGAGTGCGTTCTGCTCTCGACTTGGCATTCAACTTTCTTTCTCGTCGGCTTTTTATCCACAGTCGAATGGTCAGACGGAGCGTACCAATCAAAACTGGAGACCTACTTGAGGTGCTTTGTGGCTGAGAATCAGGAGGACTGGTCCTCATTCTTGCCCTTAGCAGAATTTGCATTGAATAACCGTAGGCAGGAGTCCACGGGTAAGTCGCCATTTTTTGGCGCATACGGTTTCCATCCTCAGTTTGGTACCTTTTCTGGGTCTGGTTCCTCCGGGATGCCAGAGGAGGAGAGATTCTCTTCTGCCTTATCCTCTATCTGGCGGGGGATTCAAGGGAATTTGGAGAGGATGGGTGAGAGGTATAAACGAATGGCTGACAGGAGACGTGTGACTGGTCCGGACCTGTGTGTGGGTGATTTGGTGTGGTTGTCCACTAGGAATATCAAGTTGAGAATGCCATCTTGGAAACTGGGTCCAAGATTTGTTGGTCCATATAAGATTTCTGCTGTGATCAATCCTGTGGCATTTCGACTTGATCTGCCGCAGACTTGGAGGATCCACGATGTCTTCCACAAGTCTTTACTAAAAAAGTATGTTAAACCGGTGGTACCATCGCCATTGCCTCCTCCTCCTGTTCTGGTCGAGGGAAACTTGGAGTTCGAGATCTCCAGGATTCTCGACTCAAGAGTTCTGCAGGGTTCCCTCCAGTACCTGGTTCACTGGAGGGGATACGGTCCTGACGAGAGGATGTGGGTTCCGGCGTCAGATGTCAACGCCAGCCGTCTGGTGAGGGCCTTTCATAGGTCCCATCCGGATAAGGTTGGTCCAGGGTGTCCGGAGGTCACCCGTAGAAGGGGGGGTACTGTCATGCCCCACTCTGACGATGTGCGGAGGTCAGCCAGGATTGCAGCACGAGTCTAGTATTTGTTTTGATGCTGTGCTGGATCCACCTCGCATCAGGTGCACTGGGTGGAGTCATTAGTTTAAATGGTCTCCAGCTAAAGTGCTCTGAGCGGATTATACTGTTCATTAGTGTCTGGGAAGTTTGGAAGGAAGGTTGGCTGTTTGTTCCTGCTCTCAGCAGATAAGTGTCTTTTCTTGTTTGGTTGTTTATGTCATCTTACCCATCCAGGTTCTGTGCGAGCTGGCTGCTCCTTTCTCCCCACTTCACCATCTCAGGGAGTTCAGGGTTCTGTTAGTTTAGGCTGGTGGACACAGCAAATCTACCATCAAGGTTTGTCTGTGGGCTGAGCATTGCAGGGAAAGAGGTCAGGGATAAATTAGGAGGTGACCCTTCCCCTGTCTCTCGTCCAGAGCCTGGTTGGTGTGTTGTCTGTTTAACTGTGCACGTCCGCCGTGACACCTTGTCACTCTCATTTTACACCCCCCCCCTTGTCACTCTCATTTTACACCCCCCCTTGTCACTCTCATTTTACACCCCCCTTTGTCACTCTAATTTTACACCCCCCCTTGTCACTCTCATTTTACACCCCCCCTTGTCACTCTAATTTTACACCCCCCCTTGTCACTCTAATTTTACACCCCCCCTTGTCACTCTCATTTTACACCCCCCCTTGTCACTCTCATTTTACACCCCCTCCCTTGTCACTCTCATTTTACCTCCCCCTTGTCACTCTCATTTTACCCCCCCTTGTCACTCTCATTTTACACCCCCCCTTGTCACTCGCATTTTACATCCCCCTTGTCACTCTCATTTTACACCCCCCCCTTGTCACTCTCATTTTACACCCCCCCCTTGTCACTCTCATTTTACACCCCCCCTTGTCACTCTCATTTTACACCCCCCCTTGTCACTCTCATTTTACACCCCCCCTTGTCATTCTCATTTTACACCCCCCCTTGTCACTCTCATTTTACACCCCCCCTTGTCACTCTCATTTTACACCCCCCCTCCCTTGTCACTCTCATTTTACACCCCCCTTGTCACTCTCATTTTACACCCCCCCTTGTCACTCGCATTTTACACCCCCCCTTGTCACTCGCATTTTACACCCCCCCTTGTCACTCGCATTTTACACCCCCCCTTGTCACTCGCATTTTACATCCCCCCTTGTCACTCTCATTTTACACCCCCCCCTTGTCACTCTCATTTTACACCCCCCCTTGTCACTCTCATTTTACACCCCCCCTTGTCACTCTCATTTTACACCCCCCCTTGTCACTCTCATTTTACACCCCCCCCCTTGTCACTCTCATTTTACAACGCCCTTGTCACTCTCATTTTACACCCCCCCTTGTCACTCTCATTTTACACCCCCCCCTTGTCACTCTCATTTTACACCCCCCCCTTGTCACTCTCATTTTACACCCCCCCTTGTCACTCTCATTTTACACCCCCCCTTGTCACTCGCATTTTATACCCCCCCTTGTCACTCTCATTTTACACCCCCCCCTTGTCACTCTCATTTTACACCCCCCCTTGTCACTCTCATTTTACACCCCCCCTTGTCACTCTCATTTTACACCCCCCCTTGTCACTCTCATTTTACACCCCCCCTTGTCATTCTCATTTTACACCCCCCCTTGTCACTCTCATTTTACACCCCCCCTTGTCACTCTCATTTTACACCCCCCCTTGTCACTCTCATTTTACACCCCCCCTCCCTTGTCACTCTCATTTTACACCCCCCTTGTCACTCTCATTTTACACCCCCCCTTGTCACTCGCATTTTACACCCCCCCTTGTCACTCGCATTTTACACCCCCCCTTGTCACTCGCATTTTACACCCCCCCTTGTCACTCGCATTTTACACCCCCCCTTGTCACTCTCATTTTACACCCCCCCCTTGTCACTCTCATTTTACAACGCCCTTGTCACTCTCATTTTACACCCCCCCTTGTCACTCTCATTTTACACCCCCTCCCTTGTCACTCTCATTTTACACCGCCCCCCCCCTCCTCCCTTGTCACCTCTAGTGTAGCGTGGCCGAGCTTTGTTCGGTCCGCGGTACAGGAGCATTTGTTTCCTGTACCCGGCCGGACTGAAAGGAAGTGCACACTAAGTGAGCACTTCCTGTCAGTCCGGCCGGGTACAGGAAACAAAAGCTCCTGTACCGCGGACCGAACAGAACTCGGCCACGCTACATTATCAACAGCAGTAGCACAGGGCAGACACAGCAGGCGCAGGCAGGCTGCGCAGCACTGAGCCGGCGGCCAGAGATTCTTTAGAGCGGCAAGCGCTCAGGAGGCGCAGCATGAGGGGCGCCGCCGGCCGGCCGCCCGAACTTATATAACCAACTTTTATTTTAATTTTATTTTTTACACCGCAAAAAGGCGCCCCCTTCTAAATGGTGGCCTAGGCGACTGCCTAAGTCGCCTTACTGGTGGCGCCGGCCCTGGTTGGCACACCCCAGATGATAAGGTCGTTGCTTCATTGTGAACAGACCAAAAACGATCGGCTGGATAATTTTGCATAGAAAAAACATTAATTTTCTTTGTGATCATCTAAGGTGATCATTAAAGCCTACTAGGCCAACAATGGGCCCAAACTGCAGAATCATTGTTTTCTGGGTCACTTAACTGTCACTGAACTACCTCAGCACGACCATAGGCTTTGAAAAAACCCCATCGCCTGCAATCTCCCAAACATGCACACGAGTACAGTCATCACTACACTAAGATTGACGCATAGAGGAATAAAATTTATGTCATGAGTGTGTCAACTATTGACAACTCTTTGCAGTTGTCTAAAATCTATTCCATACACGTCCCCTGATAGGGGACGTAACAGGGATTGAACTGATAGGAATAGTACTACTTAACACACCACTCACATCTGGTGGCACAGTACATTGCACGGCGCACGCGCAGTGCCCCAAATTGGAAGTAGGAGGACCAACCAAGCATCTTTTTCCATCTCCCGGTTCCTAAAATCTATTCCATACACGTCCCCTGATAGGGGACGTAACAGGGATTAAACTGATAGAAATAGTACTACTTAACATACCACTCATATTGGCATTGCACAGTACATTACACGGCGCACGCGCAGTGCCCCAAATTAGAAGTAAGAGGACCGACCAAGCATCTTTTTCCATCTCCCGGTTCCTAAAATCTATTCCATACACGTCCCCTGACAGGGGACGTAACAGGGATTAAACTGATAGGAATAGTACTACTTAAACACACCACTCATATCTGGTGGCACAGTACATTGCAAGCCGTACGCGCAGTGCCCCAAATTGGAAGTAAGAGGACCGACCAAGCATCTTTTTCTATCTCCCGGTTCCTAAAATCTATTCCATACACCGGCCCCTGATAGGGGACAAAACAGAGATTAAACTGTTAAGAACAAATTTTTTTAAATTTAAACAAAAGAGGACAGCCTCTGCGGAGCTGGGTATTTTTTTGCCGCGTTACTGAACACTCATGCACAATGGCTGTAGGCTCATGCGTCCTTTTGCGGAGGTGAAAAACCTGGTCAGTCAAACCCAAGGCAACATCATCGACCTCATCCCATATGCGTTTTTTCTGGAGTGTGCCCTGCGAAGAGTGCTGGATCAGGCCGTAGATGAGCATGAAGAGGAAGAGTTGTGGTCACCATCACCACCAGAAGCAGCCTTGTCGTCGTCGATTGCTGTACCTGCGGCAACGCAGAGAGAGGAGTCTGAAGAAGAGGAGTCAGAAGAGGAAGGTGGCTTTGAGGAGGTGGAAGACCAACCACAGCAGGCGTCCCAGGGGGTTAGTGGTCACCTTTCGGGGACCCTTGGTGTTGTACGTGGCTGGGTGGAGGAAGAGACTTTCAATGACGTCAGTGAGGACAAGGAACGGGACATGGCTAGCTTGGTATCCAACCTTGTGCAAATGGCGAGTTTGCGGTTGTGCAAATGGACTGTTTGCGGTTGTTTGCGGTGCGTTAAACGGGGAGTTTGGTCTGTCAGAGTTTGGTCTATCACTGTGAAGCGGGCGTAATCCTTGCACTACCTGATCGATACAACATCATACCTGATCGTATACACACACTGGATGTTTTCAAGCACGTTATTCCAAACAATTTAGGAATGTTAGGTGATTTATGCCCTTTATGGATTAAAACCCGACTCTGCGTCAACTATGTAATTTTCCATGGGAGTTTTGCCATGGATCCCCCTCCGGCATGCCACAGTCCAGGTGTTAGTCCCCTTGAAACAACTTTTCCATCACTATTGTGGCCAGAAAGAGTCCCTGTGGGTTTAAGAATTTGCCTGCCTATTGAAGTCTATGGCGGTTCGCCCGGTTCGCCCGTTCGCGAACATTTGTGGAAATCCTTGCTCGCCGTTCGCGAACGGAAAATTTTATGTTCGCGACATCTCTACTGGTAAGTGACAGGTCTGTGCGGCGCATCGCACAGACCTGTCACTTACCAGTAGGAGGAGTGCCACCGGCCACAGACAGCGCATGTAAGTATAAGCTAAGTAACCATGGCAGCCAGGACTGCAGTAGTGTCCTGGCTGCCATGGTAACCGATCCGAGCCCCAGCTATTAAACTGGGACTCCGATCGGAAATGCCGCTCCGCTGCCACCAATGATGGGGGGGGAGGGGGGTTGTTAGCCTGTGGCCACTGCCACCAATGCTTTTAATACTGGGGAGGGAGGGGGGGGCCGCACTGGCCACCAATGCTTTTAATACTGGGGAGGGAGGGAGGGGGGGCCGCACTTTATTAGTATGGGCGGACGGGAGGTGGTTAACTCTTTTGGTGAAGTTTCAGGTTTCGACATTAATTGGTCTAAAACTATTCTCCTGCCCTTAGATAGATTAGAACCTCTTACTGAGGAGTTGTTAAGTAATTTGAGGATCTCTGACTCGAGAATATTTAGGGATTATTATCTCTTCAAATATTGAAGATTTTTTACAGCTTAATTTGATCCCATTGATAACTAAATTGAGATCTAAAATAAAGATATGGCTCCGTCTCCCGTTATCTAGAGCCGATAGAATATCCCTGGTGAAGATGGTGATTTTGCCCCAACTACTATATATCCTCAGGAACTCCCCAGTATGGATTGAAGATAAATTTTTTAAACTGATTGAGAGAATTATTAATGATCTACTTTGGAGGAGAAAGCGAGTAAGGCTTAAACTGTAGCATTTTTATAAGCCAATGAAACAGGGAGGATTAAAGGGATTCTGACACCTCTTTTTACCCTATAGAGATGCGGACATGCACGGCTAGAACGCCGCTAGCATGTCCGCAATATACCTGTCCCATATCTCTGAGTGGTTTTATATGTGTAAAAAAAGATTTTTATATATACAGGTGAAACTAATATATGAGATAGACTCATTACATACAAAGCGAGATATTTCAAGCCTTTATTTGTTATAATTTGGATGATTATGGCTTACAGCTTATGAAAAATCTAAGTCACAATTTTGAGGTACCCTTTGCTTAGGCGGTATGGATTAATTAGCTGACTAGAGTGTGACACTTTGAGCCTAGAATATTGAACCTTTTCACAAAATTCTAATTTTAAGCTGCATTATTGCAATTCCTTTTAATTTGCATTACTGAAATAAATGGACTTTTGCATGATATTCTAATTTTTCAAGTGTCACCTGTATGTAAATCAGCCTGGTAAGGAGCCCAAGGGGCTGCACTAACCGTTCTGGAGCCCAGCCACGTCCCCCTGTGAAGCAGCCTAGCACCGCCTGTATCCAGGAATCTCCTCCTTGCTCACAAAGTCAGATCGCCGTAATCTTGCGGTGTGCGATCTTGCGCATGCGCAGTTCCTTCTCTGAGGCTAATGCCAGCACAGGGAAGGAACACTATGGCGGCACTGCGTATGCGCGAGATTACGGCGATCTGAGATATGGGACAGGTATATTGCGGACTTGCTAGCGGCGATCTAGCCATGCATGTCCGCATCTCTATAGGGTAAAAAGAGGTGACAGAATCCCTTTAAATCTTCCCTGCTTCAAGGGCTATTTTATAGCATCACAGTTACGGCTACAGTGTATATTATGAATGGGAGAAGAGCCCCCTTTGTAGAACTCCGGTGAAGAAATCTTCACATGATAATATTTTTGTCTTATTGGAATCCGGCCAATTAATCAACCCCCAACACGAATATAGAGCTGCTGTGAAGTTACTTACTAAGTCCTGGAATACCATTAGAGATTGGTTAGGAATTAAGGGATCCCTTTGCTGTACGCCCCTTTGGCATAACTATTATTTGCAAGCCTTAGATGAATTTGTTGGGGATCAGTATTGGCAAAAGAATAATATTTGTTATCTTGCACAGGTGATCAGGAATAGGGATATTTTTTTTATTTGGAGCTAGTACAAAGAGAACATATATCAAATTTATCTTGGTTTCGGTATTTTCAGTTTTTCTTGGCACTTTCTAGTATAAAAGAAAAATCCCTTTTTCATATAGATACCTCCATATTTTTGCACGATTTAATAGTAAAGCCAGCACAGAGGGTTAAGATTTCTTATTGTTATAAATATTTACTTAACCCCTTAAGGACCGGGCTCATTTTCACCTTAAGGACCAGGCCATTTTTTGCAAATCTGAACAGTGTCACTTTATGTGGTGATAACTTTAAAACGCTTTGACTTATCCAAGCCATTCTGAGATATTTATTTTTTGTCACATATTGTTGTCACGGAACCATGAACCAGACGTACAACAAGAGATAAGTGAAAATAAGAAGGCTTTATTGAAAATAAAGCTGTAAAGCAAAAGTCCAAACGGATGGTGAAACCGAGCAGAGTCTTTGCGAAGCCAGAGGTCAGGAACCAGAAGGGTAGTCAGACGAAGCCAGGATCAGGAACCAGCAGGGTAGTCAGACGAAGCCAGGATCAGGAACCAGCAGGGTAGTCAGACGAAGCCAGGATCAGGAACCAGCAGGGTAGTCAGACGAAGCCAGGATCAGGAACCAGAAGCAGCAGCAGTCTTAGAAGCATGTGAACACAAGAGGACCAAGCAAGGAACTGAAGCCACAGACCTCCTATATATATGAGCTAGGCATCCAGCTCCTCCCAGGGGAAGGAGGAGCCGCAGGGTGGAAGGCTACAAGAAACCCAGGACCCAAGATGGCCGCCAGCACATGTCAAACGAAGGAGAGCAGCAAGCAGGTAAGACCATGACAGTACCTCCCCCTCAAGGGCCCCTCCTCCGCGGAGCACAAAACGGTCTCTGAGGGAAGCGTGCGTGGAAGGCTCGGAGCAAGGCAGGAGCATGGACATCTGCGGAGGGAACCCAGGAACGCTCCTCTGGACCATAACCACGCCAATGGACCAAAAACTGCAACCGACCGCGGACCAGGCGTGAGTCCAGGATATTGCTCACCTCATATTCCTCACGATTGCCCACTTGGACCGGACGAGGCCGAGGAACCGAGGAAGTGAAACGATTACACACCAGTGGTTTCAACAGGGAGACATGAAACACGTTGGAGATCCGCATGCCAGGAGGAAGCGCAAGGGCATAGGCTACCGACAGTGGATAGACTTTGCCACGAGGAGGAACGGCACCAGATTGTAACTCTATGGCACAATCGTATGGGCGGTGCGGAGGTAGGGCAACCGCGCGCACCTTATCGAATACATCCCGGTACTCCTCGTATTCAGGAGGCAACAGAGAGTCCGAGGAAGTACACAGCAACTTGACAGACCCATGGATGCAACTAGCCCCACACTGCGGTGACCACGAGAGGATCTCGACCGATCTCCAATCGAAAGTCGGATTATGCTTCTGGAGCCAGGGGTACCCCAAGACCACCGAGTAGTGTGGAGACGAAATAACCTGGAGGCAGACCGACTCTCTGTGAACGGCACCAATGGCTATCCCCACTGGAAGGGTCTCATGAGTCACGTGTGGCGGCAGAAGGGGTCTGCCATCTATCGCCTCAAGAGCCAGTGGGGAACCTCGAGCCTGCAGAGGAATGGAATTGGCGGCAGCGAACACACTATCAATGAACAAACCACCAGCACCAGAGTCCACCAACGCCTGGGTCGTCACCGAGCCCCCGACCCAGGAGAGGACAACAGTGATCAGTGGTTTGTCAACACGGGAAACCGGGGACGAGGAGACTCCACCCAAGATCTGCCCCCGACAGGATCTCAGGGTACGAGCGTTTCCCGGACGGTTCGGACATGCCAACCGAAAATGCCCACCGAGACCACAGTACATGCATCGGCCCTCGCGTCTCCGGAGTGCCCTCTCCCCCTCGGACAGGCGAGCAAACCCCAGCTGCATGGGTTCACCCCCAGACAAGTCATCCCCAGGAGGCGTGGGAGGAGAGGGAGGCACGGGTGGGACAGCAAACGTAGGCACCAATCTGTTAGAAGACCTCCGCAGGTTCTCCTTAAAGGAAGGTCTCTCCCTGAGTCTGGTGTCAATCAAAATCAGGAAAGAAATAAGAGACTCTAGCTCAACTGGTAGGTCCTTAGCTGCAACCTCATCCTTCAAGGCATCCGAGAGACCATGAGAGAAAGCAGCGACCAGAGCCTCATTATTCCAGCCCACCTCTGCTGCCAGGGTACGAAACTCAATGGCGTATTCAGCTACGGATCGTGAACCCTGTCTGATGGACATAAGGAGCTTCGCAGCAGAGGCAGCACGAGCCGGCACATCGAATACCTTCCGAAGAGAAGCAACAAAACCGGAAAACTCGGCAACCACCGGATTGTTGTTCTCCCATAAAGGGCTGGCCCAGGCCAAGGCCTTGTCCGAGAGCAGCGAGATCAAGAAGCCCACCTTTGATCTCTCAGTAGGAAAGGCATGTGGCAGCAACTCGAAATAAATGCCCACCTGGTTAAGGAAACCTCGGCACTGAGTTGGCTCTCCCCCAAAGCGCTGTGGAAGAGGGGCAGAACCGGTCATACCCCGAAACACCGCAGGCGCAACAACAGGTGTCGGGGTAGACTCTGGCGCAACAACCGGAGCGGCAGTAGGAGCGAGCCCAGGAGCGACAACCGACCCATCGGCAACGGGAGCGAAATGAGCCGTGCGTTCAAGCAGGGTTTGCAACGCCACAGCGAACCGACCCAACAGGTGATCCTGCTGATCAAGTCTGTCAACCAGCGTGGGTAGCGAGGATGGCCCTGTACCGTCAGAATTCATGGCTTGGTCCTAATGTCACGGAACCATGAACCAGACGTACAACAAGAGATAAGTGAAAATAAGAAGGCTTTATTGAAAATAAAGCTGTAAAGCAAAAGTCCAAACGGATGGTGAAACCGAGCAGAGTCTTTGCGAAGCCAGAGGTCAGGAACCAGAAGGGTAGTCAGACGAAGCCAGGATCAGGAACCAGCAGGGTAGTCAGACGAAGCCAGGATCAGGAACCAGCAGGGTAGTCAGACGAAGCCAGGATCAGGAACCAGCAGGGTAGTCAGACGAAGCCAGGATCAGGAACCAGAAGCAGCAGCAGTCTTAGAAGCATGTGAACACAAGAGGACCAAGCAAGGAACTGAAGCCACAGACCTCCTATATATATGAGCTAGGCATCCAGCTCCTCCCAGGGGAAGGAGGAGCCGCAGGGTGGAAGGCTACAAGAAACCCAGGACCCAAGATGGCCGCCAGCACATGTCAAACGAAGGAGAGCAGCAAGCAGGTAAGACCATGACAATTGTACTTCATGACACTGGTAAAATGGAGTCAAAAAAATTCAAATGTAAATTTCCAAGTTTCACTTTCTCTATTTCTATAATACATAGTAATACCTACAAAAACAGTTATTCCCTTACGTCCTACCAGCAGCACAGATGGGTTAACTGCCCCCCGTGGACTGGTATGACCGGCGGAATATTTAATGAGCCCAAAGAATAACTAATAGAAGAACTCCAGCTCCCTTAAAGGGAGGGGTTCGCCCCCCAGCCCACCGTGTTTTTTTCTGTCCTTTGGACAGGTGGACTGGCGAAGCTCTCCCTCTCTGGGATTTGGAGACCATTACCACTATGTTTTTTGGTCTCTTTTTGTCGCTTATCATCTAGAGCTTATTCTCTTAGCGCTTATTTTGTTCTTTTCCATTTTCCCCCATTTAGCTGCTATATCAGCGATAGCTGGGGGCGACGTGTTCCTCTGGTGACATTAGGCTCCCCTCCTGGATGCATCGGCTCGTTCCGATCCGGCGTGGTATGGGCGCCGCCATGACCTGAAGTGACGCGCGGTTGTCTGGCGGCGTCACTTCCGGTCTTTCGGCTGATCCCGATTTTTTCTTTTTCTTTGCTTAAAGCAAATTAGTCTGGCAGCCGGAGGTTTTTGTTCCCACAGGAGGGGTGGGCCATGTAGAGGCAGATTAAATGCTTTTTCTTTTACCATAGTAAGGTTAAGCAAATAGCTTTACAATGACTCCTGGGGGAGGGCTGGTAACAGGGATCCCTCCCCTGGGAGGAGCTGTTCCCTACTTAAGCTCCATGATAGCTTCAATCTGTCTCTGGTTGCGCTGCTTTAACAAGCTTGCTCTAGAGTCTCCTGCGTTCAGTGAGATATTTTGCTATCATCCGAATTCTATTCAGCTCTATCATAGTGCTTGACTTTGCTCCTCTGGTTCGTGCCGCTAACTAATGTTTGTTTCTCCCTTAGTTATTCGGGATGCTTTTAAATTTTCTTCTTTCGTTTCAGCTATGGCTTCTCCCAGAGAGTCAGACCAGCAACGGAAGCCTGCGGCCAAGAGGAAACACCTGGCCTGTTACGATTGCAACACGCCTCTTGACGACAGTTGCCCTTTTTCCAGGTGCGACAGCTGCCGTTCTGGCACTGCTACAGAACCTACTATGCAGGACATGTACCAGTGGGCTAAAACTTACGTGGACGACTCCATCAAGGGTGTCGTACGCCTGCTAAATGAGAGGTTACCGCGAGATGCGTGCTATCTGGCTAGCCCTCCTTCACTTCGCCCCTCAGATTCGGGGCAAAGCAGTGAAAGTCCAGTCAGACAACATGACTGCCGTGCTTTACATAAACAAGATCTTTACCCCTTCTTTCAGAGATTGGGGTAAATCTGCGGTGGGCAGAGCTGAACCTATCCCATCTATCTGCCACTCACATCTGAGGCTCCCTCAACATTATCGCGGACCGCCTAAGCCGCGGCTTACCGACCATGGAGTGGTCACTGCATCCGGAGATCTTCAAACAGCTAGTCCTCAGATGGGGTATGCCAGAGGTGGATCTCATGGCAACCAGGTTCAACGCCAAGGTACAGAGGTTCTGTTCCCTATACAGGGAGGACAACCCCCTGGCGATAGATGCTCTGACAATACCATGGAGGTTCAGGCTGGCATACATCTTCCCTCCTTTTTCCATGATTCCGAGGGTATTGATGAAAATCCGTCAGGATCAGGCCTCGGTAATAGCCATCATACCATTTTGGCCCAGGAGATCCTGGTTTACCCAGCTCATTCAGATGAGTCGGGGAAAATATTGGAGACTCCCCCCGGAGCAGACCCTGGTGTCGTGGGACACTCATCTCTGCCCAGATCTGCACAGATTTAACCTGACAGCCTGGAGGTTGATCAGTCCCTTCCCAGAGTGGATGGGCTCTCTGAGTCGGTCCTGAGAACTTTGTCGCATTCCAAAGCAGAGTCTATCAAGAAGGCCTACTCTCGAATCATGAGTATCTTCACCTCTTGGTGCAACTCCAACCAGGTGGCGTCTGCAGATCCGCCCCTCTCAGCGATCTTACAATTCCTCCAGGAGGGGATAGACAGAGGTCTCTCCCCATCTACCCTGAAGGTCCAAATTTTAGCTATTTCGGCCTGTCTCAACAGGCCATATTCTCGGGACCCGCTCATCAAACACTTCCTTAAGGGAGCGGAAAGATTGAAGCCTACAATACTGAAACCCGTTCCCCAATGGGATTTGTCAGTAGTTCTCAGGGGGTTAGCATCTCTCCCCTTTGAACCCTTGGAGGAGGCAAGCTTTAAATTTCTAACACTCAAGGTGGTCTTTCTTCTGGCCATAACCTCAGCCAAAAGAATTTCGGAGCTGCAAGCTTTCTCCGCTTTACACCCATACACCATGTTCTTACAGGATAGGGTCCTTCTAAAATTTATACCTTATTTTAGACCTAAAGTTCCAACCTTTCAAAATATCAATCAGGTAATCTCGCTACCTGTATTATTCTCCGCCTCCTCCTCTGATGTTCCAGTCTGACATCCACTGGATATATCGAGATGCCTCCATATCTATGTGGATAGATCCAGAGAATTCAGGATAGATGAGAACCTCTCCATCCTGTTTTCCGGTAAGTCTAAAGGCCGTAAGGCGTCTAAAACTACTATTAGTCGCTGGGTCAAGGAAGCCATTAGGGAAGCTTTCACGTCCCAATCCTTAGATCCTCCGGAGTTTGTGAGGGCCCATTCTACTAGGGCCGTAGCTACCTCTGTCGCGGAGAGAAGTCTTCTCCCCCTAGAGTTGATCTGTAAGGCAGCTTCCTGGAGCTCTGAATCAACCTCCATCTCTCATTATAGAATAGATGCTAAGGTAGCAGAGTTTTCGGCCTTTGGGCAGACAGTTCTTACTTCTGCTGGGCATGAGGACCCTCCCTAGGGGATTCTTCTTGCTATCTCCCCTTCTATGCTGCTGGTAGGATGTAAGGGAATCGTTAATTTCTAACGATAATTTGTTTTCCCTTAGTCCTAACAGCAGCACACAAATTTTCCCGCCCTAAAGTACTTTCTTGTTATAGACACGGTGGGCTGGGGGGCGAACCCCTCCCTTTAAGGAAGCTGGAGTTTTTCTATTGGTTATTCTTTGGGCTCATTAAAAATTCCGCCGGTCCTACCAGTCCACGGGGGGCAGTTAACCCCATCTGTGCTGCTGTTAGGACTAAGGGAAAACAAATTATCGTTAGAAATTAACGATTACTTTACATTCCCCATTCCTACTTCATGTTTGGATCATTTTGGGAATGACATTTTATTTTTTGGGGACATTACAAGGCTTAGAAGTTTAGAAGCAAATCTTGAAATTTTTCAGAAATTTTCAAAAACCCACGTTCAGGTCTGAAGTTCAGGTCTGAAGTCACTTTGAGAGGCTTACATAATAGAAACCACCCAAAAATGGTTTACAGAAATGCCCCATATGTGGTCGTAAACTGCTGTATGGCCACACAGCAGGGCACAGAAGGAAAGGAACGCCATATGGTTTTTTGAAGGCAGTTTTTGCTGGACTGGCTTTTTGACACCATGTCCCATTTGAAGCCCCCCTGATGCACCCCTAGAGTAGAAACTCCAAAAAGTGACCCGATTCTAGAAACTACACCCCTCAAGGTATTCAAAACTGATTTTACAAACGTCGTTAACCCTTTAGGTGTTCCACAAGAGTTAATGGCAAATGGAGATAAAATTTCAGAATTTAGATTTTTGGGCAAATTTTCCATTTTAATCCATTTTTACAGTAACAAAGAAAGGGTTAACAGCCAAACAAAAGTCAATATTTATTGCCCTGATTCTGTTGTTTACAGAAACACCCAATATGTGGTTGTAAACTGCTGTATGACCAAACAGCAGGAAACACAAGGAAAGGAATGCCATATGGTTTCTGGAAGGCAGATTTTAATGGCCTTTTTTTTTTACACCATGTCCTGTTTGAAGAACCCCTGATGCACCCCTAGAGTAGAAATTCCATAAAAGTGACCACATCTAAGAAACTACACCCCTCAAGGTATTCAAAACTGATTTTATAAGCTTTATTAACCCTTTAGGTTTTCCATAAGATTTAATGGAAAATGAAGATAAAATTTAAGTTTTTTGGAAGATTTTCCATTTTAATAATTTTTTTCCAGTTACAAAGCAAGGGTTAACAGCCAAACAAAACTCAACATTTATTACTCTGATTCTGCAGTTTACAGAAACACCCCATATGTGGTCATAAACTGCTGTACGGGCACACAGCAGGGCGCAGAAGGAAAGGAACGCCATTTGGCTTTTGGAAGGCAGATTTTGCTGGATTGGTTTTTAGACACCATGTCCCATTTGAAGCCCCCTGATGCACCCCTAGAGTAGAAACTCCAAAAAATTTACCCCATTTTGGAAACTAGGGGACAAGGTGGCAGCTTTGTTGGTATTATTTTAGGGTACATATCAGTTTTGGGTGCTCTATATTACACTTTTTGTGAGGCAAAGTAACAAAAAATAGAAATTCTGAAATTTCATCTCCATTTGCCATTAACTCTTGTGGAACACTTAAAGGGTTAACAAAGTTTGTAAAATCAGTTTTGAATACCTTGAGGGGTGTAGTTTCTTAAATGGGGTCACTTTTTGGAGTTTCTACTCTAGGGGTGCATCAGGGGGGCTTCAAATGGGACATGGTGTCAAAAAGACAGTCCAGCAAAAACTGCCTTCAAAAAACCATATGGCGTTCCTTTCCTTCTGTGCCCTGCTGTGTGGCCATACAGCAGTTTACGACCACATATGGGGCATTTCTGTAAACTACAGAATCAGGGCTATAAATATTGAGGTTTTTTTGGCTGTTAACTCTTGCTTTGTTACTGGAAAAAATGGATAAAAATGGAAAATTTTCCAAAAAATTGCTGTTTTGGCACCGTTTTTATTTTTTATAATTTACAAAGTTCAACTTAAAGGTTAGATCATGTGCTATTTTTATAGAGCAGGGTCTTACGGACGTGGAAATACCTAATATGTATACCTTTTTACTATTTATTTAGGTTTTACACAATAATATCATTTTTGAAAAAAAAAAAAAAAACATGTTTTAGTGTCTACATAGTCTGAGAGCCATAGTGTTTTTATTTTTTGGGCCATTGTCTTATGTAGGGTATAATTTTTTGCCGGGTGAGGTGACGGTTAGATTGGCACAATTGTGGGGGGCATAAGCCTTTTTGATCGCTTGGTGTTGCACTTTTAGTGACGTAAAGTGACAAAACAAATGTTTTTTAGCACAGTTTTTATTTTATTGTTTTGACAGTGTTCACCTGAGGGGTTATTTCATATGATATTTTTATAGAGACGGTCGTTACGGACGTGGCGATACCTAATATGTATACTTTCTTAATTTTTTTTAAGTTTTACAAAATAATATAATTTTTTTAAACAAAAAAAATACGTGTTTTAGTGTCTCCATAGTCAGGGTCATAGTTTTTTCAGTTTTTGGGCGATTGTGTTAGGTAGGGTATCATTTTTGTGGTATGAGATGACAGTTAGATTGGCACTATTTTGGGGGGCATACGACTTTTTGATCGCTTTCTATTACACTTTTTGTGGCATTTTTGACACCGTTTTTATTTTTATTTTTTTATACGGTGTTCACCTCAGGGTTTAGGTCATGTGGTATTTTTATAGAGCAGGTTCTTACGGACGCGGCGATACCTAATATGTCTCCTTTTTTTTTACGTTTAACCACTTCCCATCTGGGCCCTTTGCCCCCTTCCTGACCAGGCCAAATTTTGCAAAACTGACATATCTCACTTTATGTGGTAATAACTTTGGAACACCTTTATTTATCCAAGTCATTCAGAGATTGTTTTCTCATGACACATTGTACTTCATGATAGTCATAAATTTGAGTCAAAATATTTCACCTTTATTTATGAAAAAATCCCAAATTTACCCAAAAATTTGAAAAATTCGCAATTTTCTAAATTTCAATTTCTCTGCTTTCAAAACAGAAAGTGATACCTCATAAAATAGTTATTATTTAACATTTCCCATATGTCTACTTTATGTTGGCATCATTTTGGAAATGTCATTTTATTTTTTTAGGACGTTAGAAGGCTTAGAAGTTTAGAAGCAATTCTTCAAATTTGTAAGAAAATTGCCAAAACCCACTTTATAAGGACCAGTTCAGGTCTGAAGTCACTTTGTGGGGCCTACATAGTGGATACCCCCATAAATGACCCCATTGTAGAAACTACACCCCTCAAGGTATTCAAAACCGATTTTACAAACTTTGTTAACCCTTTAGGCGTTCCACAAGAATTAAAGGAAAATGGAGATCAAATTTTTAAATTTCACTTTTTTGGCAGATTTTCCATTTTAATCAATTTTTTTCTTTAACACATCGATGGTTAACAGCCAAACAAAACTCAATATTTATCACCCAGATTCTGCGGTTTACAGAAACACCCCACATGTGGTCGTAAACTGCTGTATGGGCACACGGCAGGGCGCAGAAGGAAAGGAACTCCACATGGTTTTTAGATGCCATGTCCCATTTGAAGCCCCCTGATGCACCCTTACAGTAGAAACTCCCAAGAAGTGACCCCATTTTGGAAACTAGGGGATAAGGTGCCAGTTTTATTAGTACTATTTTTGGGTACATATGATTTTTTGATCATTCATTATAACACTTTATGGGGCAAGGTGACCAAAAAATTGGTTGTTTTAGCACAGTTTCTATTTATTTATTTTTACAGCGTTCACCTGAGGGGTTCAGTCAAGTGACATTTTTATAGAGCAGATTGTTACGGACGTGGCGATACCTAATATGTATACTTTTTCTCATTTATTAAAGTTTTACACAATAATAGCATTTTTGAAACCAAAAAATTATGTTTTAATGTGTCCATGTTCTGAGAGCTATAGTTTTTTTATTTTTTGAGAGATTTTCTTATGTAGGGGCTCATTTTTTGCGGGATGAGGTGACGGTTTTATTGGTACTATTTTGTGGGACATACGCGTTTTTGATCACTTGGTGTTGCACCTTTTGTGATGCAAGGTGACAAAAATTGCTTGTTTTGACAGTTTTTTTTATTTATTTTTTACGGTGTTCACCCGAGGGGTTAGGTCATGTGATATTTCTATAGAGCTGGTTTTTACGGACGCGGCAATACCTAATATGTATACTTTTTTTTATTTGTTTCACTTTAACACAATAATAGCATTTTTGAAACCAAAAAAATGATGTTTTAGTGTCTCCATGTTCTAAGAGCTATAGTTTTTTTATTTTTTGAGAGATTTTCTTATGTAGGGGCTCATTTTTTGCGGGATGAGGTGACGGTTTTATTGGTACCATTTTGTGGGACATACGCGTTTTTGATCACTTGGTGTTGCACCTTTTGTGATGCAAGGTGACAAAAATTGCTTGTTTTGACACAGTTTTTTTAATTTATTTTTTACGGTGTTCACCCGAGGGGTTAGGTCATGTGATATTTTTATAGAGCTGGTTTTTACGGACGCGGCAATACTAAATATGTCTATTTTATTTTATTTTTTCTATTTTTTTTTTTTTTTTTATTCCTTACTTGGGATTTTTTTTTTTTTACATGTGAACCTTTTTTTTATTTTATTTTTTCAACACTTTATTTTATTTTTATTTTATTTTACACTTTTCGTCCCCCATAAGGTTATACAAGACCTCTGGGGGACATTTACTTCACTTTTTTTTTTTTTTTTCACTGTTGATTTCTCCTGTAACTGGGGCTGACATAGTAGCCCCAGTTACAGTGGAAATGCACCCCTATAGAGGCTGTACAGCAGCAATCCTGCGCTGTACAGCCTCACAGCAGGGCTGATCGAGGTCTCTGAGAGACCTCACACAGCCCCTGCACTCTCCGGTCCCGGCGGTCACATGACCGCCGGGCCGGAACAGGAAGCGCACAGCGCTTCCTGCTCTGCAGACACAGCGCTCGGTGAGCGCTGTGTCTGCAGCGATCGTGAAGGCAGGGACACCTGGGCACTGTCCCTGCCTTGTCTCTGGGTTGCCCTGCTGTCACTGACAGCGGGCAACCCGATCAGCAGCTGCACGATTAGCGTGCAGCTGCTATTTCTGACAGGACATTTTAAAACGTGCTGTCACAAATAGACGTCCACCCATAGGACGTTTATATCCTATGGGCGGACGTGAAGCGGTTAACATAAAAAAGCATTTTTAAACAAAAAAATCATGTTTTAGTCTGAGAGCCATAGTTTTTTTATTTTTTGGGCCATTGTCTCATTTAGGGGCTAATTTTTTACGGAATGAGGTGACGGTTTGATTTGTACTATTTTGGCGTACATACGACTTTTTTTATCACTTTTATTACCTTTTTGGGGAAGTAAGGTGGGCAAAATTTCAATTTTATCATAGTTTTTATAAAAAAGTCTTTTATGGTGTTCACCGTGCAGGGAAAGTAACATGACCATTTTATAGATCGCGTTGATATCAAACATGTGTAGGGAATTTTAAATTTTTTTTTTAATCAGTGATAAATGTTGTTTTTTTTGGACCCAGACCCACTTGGTTCTTGAAGATCCAGTGGGTCTAATGTCTGTATAATACAGTACAATAGACTATACAGTGTACTGTACTGTTTTTTCACTTTACTTAGTCTGATCAGACTTCTGCCTTCAGCACCATGGACAGCCATAAGCCTGTGAAGGCGTCCGGTTTCAATGGTAACCATCACTCGCTGCCACAACAGAGCAGCGGGTGATGGGGAAGGAGGGATTCCCCCTCCCTGTCATGGATGGTGTTGCAGAAAGCTGGAACTTATAAATAAACATCCGACTGGCTTGATCCCAAACTTAGGAGCATATGGGTGAGCCCTATAAAACCCCTAGAGCTCTCCCTGACTGCTATGCCCATGCAAAGATCTTTATGGTAGACGATTGCATGCCCTCGTACCTTATATTATGTGACACCTGAAAACCCTATAATAGTGAGGGGACACGACCACCGGCTCCCTGCACTTAATACGGACGGAGTCAGGGTCACCTACAATCAAGCCAGCAAGAAACACAAATAAAGGAAACAGACTTATCTGAGGAATCAGGAGAAGCAGCCTCCAGCAGTGAACACAATCCAGGAAGAAGTATAAACCGCAAAGTGAGGCAGTATGGGAGGGAATATAAAGGGAGACATTCAGTGCAAATAGATGACAGCTGGGAGAAGGAAAGGAGATGAGAAAGTGAAACCAAAACAAAGAACATCATACAACAGGTAGAGAAGAACGTCTGCCAGATCTTCTCACCAAGCTGACGGTGACAGTCCCTCTGTGATCCCGCCAAGAATCGGGGTTGAAAAGGCACAGCAGCCCCTGATGGGAGAGGGAGGGAGATCCCTCCCTGTTAACCTCTTCCATACAGCGGTCGCTACGGACCGTGGCATGGAAGGGGTTAAACGGCTGACATCTGTGTGATGATGTCACCCGTTTCAAGCAGTGTCAGCAATGTGCTGACACTCTGCTTTACAAGCTCGGCCATCCTGTGAGAGGGGGCGGGCAGATGATCGTACGCCTGCCCGCCCCCCCCAGCACCACACGCACCGCTAGCACCTCCTCCCACGCACAGCCCGCCTGCACATCACAAAGAGGGCTGCGGGGGGGGGGGGTTAAACATATAAAAAGCATTTTGAAGTTTCTGATCTGAAGTTATCTGATTCAGAAACTTCCGAAAGAGCTGCAAACCGCAGGTTTGAATTGACCTGCGATCTGCAGCGATCGCCAATACAGGGGGGGTCACAGGACCCCCCTCGGCATTGACCCAGGGTGCCTGCTGATTGATTTCAGCATGCACCCAGTTCCGATCACCGCCCGTCTTGCCGTGGTGATCGGAACTACACAGGGCGTACAGGTACGCCCTGTGTCCTTAAGTACCAGGACATCAGGGCGTACCTGTATTTCCTGTGTCCATAACAGGTTAAAGGACGATTTACTAATGGACATTCTCCTGGGCAAAAGGCCTGGAGAAGGGACTTCCCAATGATTTAATTGGATGATTGGGATAATATGCTGGTGAATGTGGGATAAGTTCCTCATAATTTTAATCGCATATTGGTTCAATTTAATATTTTACATCGAATTTATGTTACACCTTCATGGCTTAATAAACAGGGTTTGAGAAACACTTCTAACTGTCCACGGTGTGATTCACCTGAAGCCGATCATTTACATATGTTTTGGACTTGTACAGAACTAAAAGAATACTGGGGGCAATGCATTATTATACTAGTAAAAAATTTGAAGTGGTGATCCCATTCATGGTAGAGTCTTGGATCCTGAGCAATCTTTTCAAGGTCGGGTGCCATAAGTACATTACGGATTCTTCCAGTTAAAATAATGTTTCTGGCAAGGCTTCTGATTGCATGGGCTTGGTTCACATCTAATGCTCCAAGTATGAATACATGGTTAAATCTTGTTAATAAGATTAAAAGGTCTGAAAATATCTTATATAAACAAAGAAACTCTGAGGATAAATGGCTTAAGGTATGGGGAGAATGGAATTTTTAGTTTTCCCTGCCTCAACCTTCTCACAATCCCCGTCCCGTCTTTTTTTTTTCAGGGGAAAAAGGGAGACGCATCGCAAAGGGGTGGGATTTTGGGTGGGAATTGGGGGGAGGGGGGGGTTAAGGAAGTGGTTATTATAATCTTGATGCTTTATTTTGTATGGAAATATTATTGTTCACTAAAAAGGAAAAAAATAAATTGCTTGGATAAGTAAAAGCATTCGGAAGTTATTACCACATAAATTGACACGTCAGATTGGCAAAATTAGGCTTGATCAGGAATGGGGTAAATTGCCTTGTCTGGAAATGGTTAAAGGAGTTCTCCAGGCTACAGATATTAGTGACCGATTTTCAGGATAAGTCATCAATGTCAGATTAGACCCCCCCCCTCCAAACCAATCATCTGTTTCAGTCTGTTGCTGCACCAAAAACTATACAGTGTATAGAGCTGGAGGGAAAAGGCGTTGTACACTGTGTAGTGGCCATGTGGGGGTAGTACAGCTCAGCTTACATTCAAGTGGATAGGTCATTAATTTCAAATCAGTGGAGGTCTAAAACTGACACCGATCATCTGTTTCGGTCTGCTGTGGTGACAGAAGCTTATAGTGTACAGGGCGTAAAAAGAAGATCCCCACAAATCCTGAGAAAGGGCATCAATATCTGTAGCCCAGGGAACCCTTTTAAGATTACCCAAATTTATAAACAACATATGACATTTAATACATTTGTTGCAAAATACTCCAACGTAAACTCAAGCAAAAACTGACTTCAGAAATTACCGTCATGACAAATTCTCACCGTTGTATTGAGAAACATGTCACTGCTAGCCACATCCATCAAGGTCTGCCAAGAGCAATAATGAACAAATTATGCATTAACCATATGCCCCAACAAGTGAACTGTCACTTGCTTGTCTGGGCAATCCAGCATTACCTTACATTAAATAATTATATGTTATCAGAAGGAAAGGTGTAGGGTAAAAAATATAAACCTCTTAATTGTATGTATACTAATGCTAGAAGCCTGACTAATAAAACTAGTGAACTGGAATTAGTAATGTGTGAGGAGGACTATAACATAGTGGGAATAACTGAGACATGGCTGGATGATAGCTATGACTGGGCAGTTAATGTACAGGGTTACAGTCTGTTCAGAAATGATCGCAAAAACCGGAGAGGGGAAGGGATCTGCCTTTATGTAAAGTCCTGTCTAAAGCCCACAGTCAGGGAAGATATAAGTGAGGGACATGAACATGTGGAGTCAATGTGGGTAGAAATACATGGAGGCAAAAACAATAATAAAATACTAATAGGAGTTTATTATAAACCATCTAATATACCAGAGTCCACAGAAAATCTGCTACTAAACGAGATAGATGAGGTGGCAGATCTTAATGAGGTCGTTATTATGGGGGGCTTCAACTACTATAGGAAGGCTCAAGGGACTATCATAGATGGGAGATATGTATCACCGAGGTTACTGGCCTCGGTGAAGTAGGAGCCAGTAGTGCATGTGTCAGCAGCAGTTGCTGATGGACACTTTGGTAGTTAGTATAGCTGTGAAAAGCTAATCCGGGACGGCTCTTACTGGAAGTAGTCATAGTGCTGGGTGGGTGACTACTCCCCCCGGTCCAGGCCGGGTTTTGACTGGCTTACAAAAGTCAGCCAGCAGGGTCAAATGGGGGGTGATTACCTGGCTGACGGTGGAGCTCTGGATAGCTGGGTGTTTTTTATCTGGGTGAAAGCCGGAGTGTCTCTGCCAAGAGACTGAGGACAAAGAGAGATCCCCCCTTCCACTCTGTGGGGATTACGGTACTGTGCCTTAATCATACCTGTGTGATGTTACCAGATTCGGGACTGAATTGTTTTTCTTCAAGTGTTGGCTGGAGTAAACCGATCACTGCCGTCTGTTGACCTGTTGTGTCCCAACAATAAAATACATTTATTACTTTAATTTTAACGCAAAAAGGCTGCTGTGTATTTATCCGAAGGCTACCATTTGGGAAATCCCTACAATTGGTGGAGGATGCGGGCGACTCCCAGGATTGCCAGAAAGCAGCAACAAGTTGAAACGCCAGGAGCTGTTTTTTTTCTTTTCTTGTTGGACTCTTAATTACTGAATTAACATTTTTTTTTATGTCCTGGGTTAAAGTAGCAGCGGAGCTTCAACAAAGTCTGTAAAAATTGAGGATCTTATCAAGTAGATGGTACAGAGCAACCTGCAGCAGCAACAGGCATTGGAGCAGCAACGACAAGCCTTGGAGCAACAGCAAAGGGCTCATGCAGAGACTTTGCAGGCTAATGCCCATCAACAGGAGATGAACCAGCTGTTGACAGAGCAAATTGCAGCCCTAAGAAACGGGGTGGCAGTCCAAACAGTGAGGTATGGAGCTGAACAGAATTGGGGAAGGAAAAGTGTGCAGTCCGCATTACAAAAAATGACCGCAGAGGACTTCCTCACCGTCTTTGAGCGGGTCGCTGAGCATGAGAGATTACCAGTTGAGAACTGGGCCGAGATACTAGCCCCCTTTCTCTCAGGCAAACCCCAGAAGGCGTATTATGATTTATCATTGCAAGATGCACGGGAATACTCCAGACTAAAAGCAGAAATATTGGCATGTCTGGGGGTAACCATCACCGTCCGAGCTCAGAGGGTACACCAGTAGGGGTTTAAGAGATGCAAGCCTCCCAGGTCTCAAATGTTTGACCTCCTGCACCTCGTCCAAAAAATGGCTGCAGTCGGGCGTCTGTTCTCCAGCCAAAATGGTGGAGCAGGTCGTAATGGACAGATTCATGCATGCTCTCTCTAAGCTGGTACAATGCTGGGTTGCACAAGGAAACCAGCAGACTTCAGATGACTTAATAGGCTTGGTAGAGAGGTACTATGCCATGGAGCCCACCCTTGATGCCTCAGGGTCCCTGAACTCACCCTACTGGAAGGCCCAGGTTGACTCTGAAATACAGAAAAAGGGGCTAAAACCGCCCCAGGGTGGACGTTTTGAGGCCAAAAACCTACTAGAGCCAATGCCACGACCTTCGTTAAGAAAGTCATCAGCTGGAGGTGTCATGGCCTGGGACATATGGCAGCCCAGTGTCCTATCAGCCCAGAACAAATGGACTGTTCTGTGGGGAGACGAACCTCAATGTTCACGTGCAGTGCGATTCCAAATGTTGAGAAGGGACTTCCTTTTTGTGCAATTACGTAATTTGTGAAGTTCCTTTTTGTGGACTTGCAACCCCACAATGGGACTTCAGGACTTGGGGAGCCTGGTCACGCTCATAAGGGTCCGTATTCCTCATAAATTGGTTCCTGGGAAGACCTTGGGAGTCACCTGCATTCATGGTGATACCAAGGTTTACCCAATGGCCCAGGTCACCTTAAAAACAGAAGAGGGTACGGTGTACCACCAGGTAGGGGATGTGCAGGCGTTGATGCATGAGATGATTATTGGCCGAGATTGTCCTTTGATTATGGATATGAGATGATTATTTGCCGAGATTGTCCTTTCTTCTGGGATTTGTGGGCCAAGGCAGTACCGCAACCACGCCCGGAGGGCGCAGACAGCCCTGTGCTCCTTGACACTGAGGTGGTCCCTGAATTTCCATTCTCAGCCATGGTAGGCGAGGATGAGAAGTTTGTCCTTGAGGAGACAGTCCCCGAATTAGGGGTGTCTAGGGAAAACTTTGGGACCGTTCGGTTCCGAGATGAGACTCTAAAAGGGGCCTTAAATAATGTGGGGGTAATCAATGGTGCACCTCAAGAGCCAGGGGCAGACGAAAAGTACCCACACTTTGCAATTAATGAAACTTTGTTATACCGGGTGACTAAAATCCGGGAAGTATTAGTGGAATAGCTTGTGGTTCCTAAACCACACCGACGCATGGTAATGGACCTGGCACACAGGCCATGTCTTAGGGGGACACTTAGGGGCTGATAAGACCCTTGAAAGGGTTTTACAGAGGTTTTATTGGCCTGGGTGATACAGAGAGATTAAGGATTATTGCCAGTTCTGCCCTACCTGCCAAGTAACCTCTCCAGTCGCTAACTTCCGCAGCCCTCTAATACCATTACCTATTATCGAGGTACTATTCGAAAGAGTTGCGATGGATTTAGTCGGGCCTTTGGTAAAGTCCGCTAGGGGGCACCAATAGTAATATAGTACATAAGGCCGAAAAAAGACATTTGTCCATCCAGTTCGGCCTGTCATCCTGCAAGTTGATCCAGAGGAAGGCAAAAAAAAAACTGTGAGGTAGAAGCCAATTTTCCTCACTTTAGGGGAATAAAAAATTCCTTCCCGACTCCAATCAGGCAATCAGAATAACTCCCTGGATCAACGACCCCTCTCTAGTAGCTATAGCCTGTAATATTATTACACTCCAGAAATACATCCAGGCCCCTCTTGAATTCCTTTATTGTACTCACCATCACCACCTCCTCAGGCAGAGAGTTCCATAGTCTCACTGCTCTTACCGTAAAGAACCCTTTTCTATGTTTGTGTACAAACTTCTTTCCTCCAAACGCAGAGGATGTCCCCTCGTCACAGTCACAGTCCTGGGGATAAATAGATGATGGGATAGATCTCTGTACTGCCCCCTGATATATTTATACATAGTAATTAGATCTCCCCTCAGTCGTCTTTTTTCTAACGTGAATAACCCTAATTTTGATAATCTTTCAGGGTACTGTAGTTGCCCCATTCCAGTTATTACTTTAGTTGCCCTCCTCTGGACCCTCTCCAGCTCTGCTATGTCTGCCTTGTTCACAGGAGCCCAGAACTGTACACAATACTCCATGTGTGGTCTGAGCAGTGATTTGTAAAGTAGTAGGAATATGTTCTCATCACGGGCATCTATGCCCCTTTTGATGCAACCCATTATCTTATTGGCCTTGGCAGCAGCTCCCTGACACAGTTTTTTGCAGCTTAGTTTGCTGTTTATTAAAATTCCTGGATCCTTTTCCATGTCAGTGTTACCGAGTGTTTTACCATTTAGTATGTATGGGTGACTTGCATTATTCCTTCCCATGTGCATAACTTTACATTTGTCAGTGTTAAACCGCATCTGCCACTTATCTGCCCAAGCCTCCAATCTATCCAGATCCCTCTGTAGTAGTATACTGTCCTCTTCAGTGTTAATTACTTTACACAGTTTAGTCTCATCTGCGAAAATTGATATTTTACTATGCAAGCCTTCTACAAGATCATTAATAAATATATTGAAGAGAATAGGGCCCAATACTGACCCCTGAGGTACTCCACTAGTGACAGTGACCCAATCTGAGTATGTACCGTTAATAACCACCCTCTGTTTTCTATCATTGAGCCAGTTACTTACCCACTTACAGACGTTTTCTCCGAGTCCGAGCATTCTCATTTTATATACTAACCTTTTATGCGGTACAGTGTCAAATGCTTTGGAGAAGTCCAGATACACGACATCCATTGATTCGCCGCTGTCAAGTCTAGAACTTACCTCCTCATAGAAACTGATTAAATTAGTTTGACATGACCGATCCCTCACGAAGCCATGCTGATATGGCGTTATTTGCTTATTTCCGTTAAGATGCTCTAACATAGCATCTCTCAGAAAACCTTCAAACAGTTTACCCACAACAGATGTTAAACTTACCGGCCTATAGTTTCCAGGCTCTGTTTTTGGACCCTTTTTGAATATTGGCACCACATTTGCCATGCGCCAATCCTGTGGGACATTCCCTGTCAGTAAAGAGTACGCAAATATCAGAAATAAGGGTCTGGCTATGACATTACTTAATTCCCTTAGGATACGGGGGTGTATGCCATCCGGTCCTGGCAATTTGTCTATTTTGATCTTTTTAAGTCGCTGTTGTACTTCTTCCTGGGTCAGACAGGACACTTTTAATGGCGAATTTATTTCAACATTCCGCATTTCATCTGACAGTTTATTTTCCTCAGTGAATACATTGGAGAAAAAAATATTTAACAGCTTTGCTTTCTCCTCGTCGCTCTCTGCGACTCCCCCCTCATTACTCTTTAAAGGGCCGACACCTTCAGATTTATACTTTTTAACATTTATATAATTGAAGAACATTTTAGGGTTAGTTTTACTCTCTTTGGCAATTAATTTCTCGGTCTCTAGTTTGGCCGCTTTTATTTGTTTTTTACATGTTCTGTTTTTTTCCTTATAGTTTTTCAGTGCTTCCGTGCTACCCTCCTGTTTTAGTGTTTTATATGCTTTCTTTTTGTCATTTATTGCTTTCTTTACAGTTCTGTTTATCGACATTGGTTTCTTTTTGTTCCTTAACCTTTTATTCCCATACGGTATGTACCTCTCACAATGAGATTTTAGGATGTTTTTAAAGATATCCCATTTTGTGACTGTATTTTTATTTTTGAGGACTTTGTCCCAGTTAGTTAGGCCTATAGCTTTTTTGAAGTTTGGTATTTTTGTTCCTCCCTGTAGAAACGCTCTTTTGAATGATAATTGGAGGGTTATTACTTTATGGTCACTATTTCCCAGGTGTCCCCCAACCTGTTGTTCTGTCAGGCCTATTGGTTAATACCAAGTCCAGTATGGCCGTCCCTCTAGTCGGGTCCTGAACCAGTTGGGAGAGGTAATTGTCTTTGGTTATTGCCAAGAATCTGTTTCCTTTATGAGATATACAAGTTTCAGTTTCCCAGTCTATATCTGGGTAGTTGAAGTCCCGCATAATAACCACCTCATTATGATTTGCCGCCTTGTCTATCTCGTTTAGTAGTAGATTTTCTGTGGACTCTGGTATATTAGGTGGTTTATAGTAGACTCCTATTAGTAATTTATTGTTGTTTTTAGCTCCATGTATCTCTACCCACAGTGACTCCACATGTTCATGTCCCTCACTTATATCTTCACGGAGTGTGGGCTTTAGACAAGACTTTACATAAAGGCAGACCCCTCCCCCTCTCCGGTTTTGACGATCCTTTCTAAACAGACTGTAACCTTGTACATTAACTGCCCAGTCATAGCTATCATCCAGCCATGTCTCAGTTATTCCCACTATGTCATAGTCCTCCTCACACATCACTAATTCCAGTTCACCAGTTTTATTAGTCAGGCTTCTGGCATTAGTATACATACATTTGAGAGGTTTATGTATATTTTTTACCCTACACCTTTCCTTCTGAACTGTTCTAGTCCCTCCTTCCATTCCTCCCCCAGTCCCACTACCTTGCCCCCGGTCTCTATCTGCACTATCTTCCCCTTCTATAGTGTAATTACCCTCCCCCCCAGTCCCTAGTTTAAACACTCCTCCAACCTTCTAGCCATCTTCTTCCCCAACACAGCTGCCCCTTCCCCATTGAGGTGCAGCCCGTCCCTACGATAGAGCCTGTAGCCGACAGAGAAGTCGGCCCAGTTCTCCAGGAACCCAAACCCCTCCATCCTACACCAGTTCTTGAGCCACTTGTTAATTTCCCTAATCTCCTGCTGCCTTTCTTGTGTGGCCCGTGGTACAGGTAGTATTTCGGAAAATACTACCTTTGAGGTCCTTGCCCTAAGCTTTTGATCTAAATCCCTGAAATCATTTTTAAGGACTCTCCACCTACCCCTAACTTTGTCATTGGTTCCGATATGGACCATGACCGCTGGATCTTCTCCAGCCCCTTCCAGTAATCTGTCACCCGATCCGCGATGTGTCGAACTCTAGCGCCAGGAAGACAGCACACTGTTCGGCGATCACGGTCTTTGTGACAGATTTCCCTATCTGTTCCCGTAATAATTGAGTCTCCCACTACTTAGTGGTGATGGATTATGCCACCCAATACCCTGAGTCAGTGCCCTTAATGAAAGCTACCTCCAAAATTATAGCCAGAGAACTGTTCCAGATTTTTTCCAGAACAGGGCTGCCCAAGGAGATCCTGACTGACCAGGGGACCTCGTTCATGTCAAAGGTCATGCGGGATCTCTGTAAAGTATTGCAAGTTACCCAGTTGCGTACCTTGGTGTACCACCCACAGACAGATGGCCTGGTGGAACACTTCAATAAAACGTTGAAGGCGATGTTAAAAAAAGTGGTCGAGAAAGATGGCCGAGATTGGGAATACCTGTTGCCTTATCTAATGTTCGCAATCAGAGGTACCCCAAGTGTCAACAGGTTTCTCGCCTTTTGAATAGTTGTATGGAAGGCAGCCACGAGGCCTGATAGATATCGCTAAGGAGACCTGGAAGAGTGGGGTCACGCCTTACCAAAGTGTCATTGAACATGTCACTACATTGCAGGAGCAAATAGCTCAGGTGACACCTATTGTGAAAGAGCATATGCTCCAGGCACAGGAGGCACAAGCAAACATATACAATAGGACGGCCCGTCTTAGACAGTTCAGTCCAGGGGACTGGGTTATAGTCTTAGTCCCCACAGTAGAGAGAAAGTTCCTAGCGAAGTGGCAAGGGCTCTATGAGATAACTGAGAGGGTTGGCGAAGTAAACTACCGGGTACATCAGCCAGGTAGGAGAAAGCCCTATCAAATCTACTACATCAACTTGCTAAAACCATGGAAGGATAGGGACCCTGAGAGCCCATGTCTGTTGACCCAACCAGACGCCACCATCGACAATGTAAATATTTCCGAAACTCTGTCCGAGTCCCAAAAATACCAATGCCAGCTCCTGTTACAACAGAATAGGGACTTGTTCACAGAAACCCCCGGGTTAACCAAGGTCGTGGAACATGAGATTCTAACGGAGCCTCAGGCGCGAGTAAATTTAAAACCGTACAGGATACCCGAGGCCCGAAGTGAGATAGTTTCCAAAGAGGTCCAGAGAATGTTCAGCCCAATGGAGAATGGCGGTTTTGTAATGACTACCTCAAATTAAACGAGGTATCCAAAGTAGATGCTTTTCCCATGCCCCTGGTGGATGAGCGCATTGAGAGACTAGGGCCAGCTCGCTACATAACGACCCTAGATCTTACAAAGGGATATTGGTAAATTCCGTTGTCAAAAGAAGGAAAAAACAGCGCTCTCTACACCGGAAGGGTCCTTCCAGTACATTAGAATGCCGTTTGGGTTAAAAGGGGCCCCCGCCACCTTTCAGAGAGCTATGGACCAGATCTTACGCTCACACTGGGAATATACAGCCGCTTACTTGGATGATATAGTGATTGGGAGAGTCACCTCAGTAAAGTTCAAACTGTCCTAGATGCGCTACTAAAGGCCGGATTCACTATAAATCCAAGTAAGTGTGCCATGGGGTTGGAAGAGGCTAGATACTTGGGATACATCGTAGGAAGAGGAATAATGAAACCCCAGATATCTGAAGTAGAAGCTATAGAAGAATAGCCCCGACACTTACCAAGAACTTACCCCTAACTAGTAACATAGTACATAAGGCCGAAAAAAGACATTTGTCCATCCAGTTCGGCCTGTCATCCTGCAAGTTGATCCAGAGGAAGGCAAACAAAAAAAACTGTGAGGTAGAAGCCAATTTTCCCCACTTTAGGGGAATAAAAAATTCCTTCCCGACTCCAATCAGGCAATCAGAATAACTCCCTGGATCAACGACCCCTCTCTAGTAGCTATAGCCTGTAATATTATTACACTCCAGAAATACATCCAGGCCTCTCTTGAATTCCTTTATTGTACTCACCATCACCACCTCCTCAGGCAGAGAGTTCCATAGTCTCACTGCTCTTAACGTAAAGAATCCTCTTCTATGTTTGTGTACAAACCTTCTTTCCTACAGACGCACAGGATGTCCCCTCGTCACAGAGGATGTCCCCTCGTCACAGTCCTGGGGATAAATAGATGATGGGATAGATCTCTGTACTGCCCCCTGATATATTTATACATAGTAAGTAGATCTCCCTTCAGTCGTCTTTTTTATAAAGTGAATAACCCTAATTTTGATAATCTTTCAGGGTACTGTAGTTGCCCCATTCCAGTTATTACTTTAGTTGCCCTTCTCTGGACCCTCTCCAGCTCTGCTATGTCTGCCTTGTTCACAGGAGCCCAGAACTGTACACAGTACTCCATGTGTGGTCTGACTAGCGATTTGTAAAGTGGTAGGACTATGTTCTTATCACGGGCATCTATGCCCCTTTTGATGCAACCCATTATCTTATTGGCCTTGGCAGCAGCTGCCTGACACTGGTTTGTGCAGCTTAGTTTGCTGTTTATTAAAATTCCTAGATCCTTTTCCATGTCAGTGTTACCGATTGTTATACCATTTAGTATGTACGGGTGACTTGCATTATTCCTTCCCATGTGCATAACTTTATATTTGTCAGTGTTAAATCTCATCTGCCCAAACCTCCAATCTATCCAGATCCCTCTGTAGTAGTATACTGCCCTCTTCAGTGTTAATTACTTTACACAGTTTAGTGTCATCTGCGAAAATTTATATTTTACTATGCAAGCCTTCTACAAGATCATTAATGAATATATTGAAGAGAATAGGGCCCAATACTGACCCCTGAGGTACCCCACTACTGACAGTGACCCAATCTGAGTGTGTACTGTTAATAACCACCGTCTGTTTTCTATCACTCAGCCAGTTAGTTACCCACATACAGAAATTTTCTCCCAGTCCGAGCATTCTCATTTTATATACTAACCTTTTATGTGGTACAGTGTAGAGTTGAGCGAACACCTAGATGTTCGGGTGCGAGAAGTTCGGCCGAACTTCCCAGAAATGTTCGGGTTCGGGATCCGAACTCGACCCGAACTTCGCCCC
This sequence comes from Bufo bufo, assembly GCF_905171765.1. Classification (NCBI taxonomy): domain Eukaryota; kingdom Metazoa; phylum Chordata; class Amphibia; order Anura; family Bufonidae; genus Bufo; species Bufo bufo. The sequence goes on along the minus strand of NC_053398.1, from coordinate 65,346,117 downwards.
GAACCCGAACCCCATTGAAGTCAATGGGGACCCGAACTTTTCGGCACTAAAAAGGCTGTAAAATAGCCCAGGAAAGGGCTAGAGGGCTGCAAAAGGCAGCAACATGTAGGTAAATCCCCTGCAAACAAATGTGGATAGGAAAATTAATAAAAATAAAAATAAAATAAATTAAAATTAACCAATATCAATTGGAGAGAGGTCTCATGGCAGAGAATCAGGCTTCATGTCATAGCAGAGAATCAGGCTTCACGTCACCCACCACTGGAACAGGCCATTGTCAGATATTTAGGCCCCGGCACCCAGACAGAGGAGAGAGGTCCCATAGCAGAGAATCAGGCTTCATGTCATAGCAGAGAATCAGGCTTCAAGTCATAGCAGAGAATCAGGCTTCATGTCATAGCAGAGAATCAGGCTTCACGTCACCCACCACTGGAATGGGCCATTGTCAGGTATTTAGGCCCCGGCACCCAAATAGAGGAGAGAGGTCCCATAGCAGAGAATCAGGCTTCATGGCATAGCAGAGAATCAGGCTTCACGTCACCCACCACTGGAACAGGCCATTGTCAGATATTTAGGCCCCGGCACCCAGACAGAGGAGAGAGGTCCCATAGCAGAGAATCAGGCTTCAAGTCATAGCAGAGAATCAGGCTTCAAGTCATAGCAGAGAATCAGGCTTCATGTCATAGCAGAGAATCAGGCTTCAAGTCATAGCAGAGAATCAGGCTTCATGTCATAGCAGAGAATCAGCCTTCACGTCACCCACCACTGGAACAGGCCATTGTCAGATATATAGGCCCCGACACCCAGACAGAGGAGAGAGGTCCCATAGCAGAGAATCAGGCTTCATATCATAGCAGAGAATCAGGCTTCACGTCACTCACCACTGGAACAGGCGATTGTCAGATATTTAGGCCCTGGCACCCAGACAGAGGAGAGAGGTCCCATAGCAGAGAATCAGGCTTCATGTCAAAGCAGAGAATCAGGCTTCAAGTCATAGCAGAGAATCAGGCTTCATGTCATAGCAGAGAATCAGGCTTCACGTCACCCACCACTGGAACAGGCCATTGTCAGATATTTAGGCCCCGGCACCCAGATAGAGGAGAGAGGTCCCATAGCAGAGAATCAGGCTTCACGTCACCCACCACTGGAACAGGCCATTGTCAGAAATTTAGGCCCCGGCACCCAGACAGAGGAGAGAGGTCCCATAGCAGAGAATCAGGCTTCAAGTCATAGCAGAGAATCAGGCTTCAAGTCATAGCAGAGAATCAGGCTTCAAGTCATAGCAGAGAATCAGGCTTCAAGTCATAGCAGAGAATCAGGCTTCAAGTCATAGCAGAGAATCAGGCTTCATGTCATAGCAGAGAATCAGGCTTCACGTCACCCACCACTGGAACAGGCCATTGTTAGATATTTAGGCCCCGGCACCCAGACAGAGGAGAGAGGTCCCATAGCAGAGAATAAGGCTTCATATCATAGCAGAGAATCAGGCTTCACGTCACCCACCACTGGAACAGGCGATTGTCAGATATTTAGGCCCCGGCACCCAGACAGAGGAGAGAGGTCCCATAGCAGAGAATCAGGCTTCATGTCAAAGCAGAGAATCAGGCTTCAAGTCATAGCAGAGAATCAGGCTTCATGTCATAGCAGAGAATCAGGCTTCACGTCACCCACCACTGGAACAGGCCATTGTCAGATATTTAGGCCCCGGCACCCAGATAGAGGAGAGAGGTCCCATAGCAGAAAATCAGGCTTCACGTCACCCACCACTGGAACAGGCCATTGTCAGATATTTAGGCCCCGGCACCCAGACAGAGGAGAGAGGTCCCATAGCAGAGAATCAGGCTTCAAGTCATAGCAGAGAATCAGGCTTCAAGTCATAGCAGAGAATCAGGCTTCAAGTCATAGCAGAGAATCAGGCTTCAAGTCATAGCAGAGAATCAGGCTTCAAGTCATAGCAGAGAATCAGGCTTCAAGTCATAGAAGAGAATCAGGCTTCATGTCATAGCAGAGAATCAGGCTTCAAGTCATAGCAGAGAATCAGGCTTCATGTCATAGCAGAGAATCAGGCTTCACGTCACCCACCACTGGAACAGGCCATTGTTAGATATTTAGGCCCCGGCACCCAGACAGAGGAGAGAGGTCCCATAGCAGAGAATCAGGCTTCATATCATAGCAGAGAATCAGGCTTCACGTCACCCACCACTGGAACAGGCCATTGTCAGATGTTTAGGCCCCGGCACCCAGACAGAGGAGAGAGGTCCCATAGCAGAGAATCAGGCTTCATGTCATAGCAGAGAATCAGGCTTCAAGTCATAGCAGAGAATCAGGCTTCATGTCATAGCAGAGAATCAGGCTTCACGTCACCCACCACTGGAACAGGCCATTGTCAGATATTTAGGCCCCGGCACCCAGATAGAGGAGAGAGGTCCCATAGCAGAGAATCAGGCTTCATGTCATAGCAGAGAATCAGGCTTCAAGTCATAGCCAGGGCCGTTGCAAGGATTTTTGCCGCCCCGGCAAAATAAAAATTGCCGCCCCCCCCCCCTTATCAGATGATCTGCCCATATCATGACATCACATATGTTCCACCCCTTTCTCAGCTTTTTAATTAAAAGAACTGCTATGTTTCCCTTACGGTTAATCCAGCTTCTTGTAGCTGTCTCTTTTTGCGGAACGTAATTGCGGACCCATACAATTCCGATCCTGAAAAAAATAGAACATGTCCTATTCTTGTCCGCAATAGCGGACAAGAATAGGCATATTCTCTTAGTGCCGGCAATGTGTGGTCCGCAAAATGCGGAACGCACATTGCCGCTGTCCGTGTTTTGTGTATCCGCAAAACACACACGGATGTGTGAATGGACCCTAAATGTGAGGTAAATTAGTTTCCAATGTAGTAATAATAACTAAACAATTACATAATAAACATATTGCATTGTCTACTTACCACTAGGACAATAAGATGATCTGGTCTCTGGCTGCAGTCTGGCTCTTGGTCTGGCTCTGGGGACTCCCTTGTCACTCTCTTCTCCCCCCTCCCTCCCTTGTCACTCCCCCCCCTCCCTTGTCACTCTCTTCTCTCCCCCTCCCTTGTCACTCTCTCCCCCCCTCCCTTGTCACTCTCTCCCCCCTCCCTTGTCACTCTCTCCCCCCCTCCCTCCCTTGTCACTCTCATTTCTCCCCCTCCCTTGTCACTCTCATTCTACCCCCCACCTTGTCACTCTCATTTTACCACCCCTTGTCACTCTCATTTTACCCCCCCCCTTGTCACTCTCATTTTACCCCCCCTTGTCACTCTCATTTTATCCCCCCTTGTCACTCTCATTTTAACCCCCCCTTGTCACTCTCATTTTACCCCCCCCTTGTCACTCTCATTTTACACCCCCCCTTGTCACTCTCATTTTATACCCCCCCTTGTCACTCTCCTTTTACACCCCCCCTTGTCACTCTCATTTTACCCCGCCCCCTTGTCACTCTCATTTTACACCCCCCCTTGTCACTCTCATTTTACACCCCCCCCTTGTCACTCTCATTTTACACCCCCCCTCCCTTGTCACTCTCATTTTACCCCCCCTTGTCACTCTCATTTTACCCCCGCTTGTCACTCTCATTTTACACCCCCCTCCCTTGTCACTCTCATTTTACACCCCCCCCCCTTGTCACTCTCATTTTACACCCCCCCTTGTCACTCTCATTTTACACCCCCCCTTGTCACTCTCATTTTACACCCCCCTCCCTTGTCACTCTCATTTTACACCCCCCCTCCCTTGTCACTCTCATTTTACCCCCCCTCTTGTCACTCTCATTTTACACCCCCCCTCACCCTCCCTCCCTTCCTCCCTTCCTTGTCACCTCTAATGTAGCGTGGCCGAGCTCTGTTCGGCCCGCGGTACAGGAGCATTTGTTTCCTGTACCTGGCCGGACTGAAAGGAAGTGCACACTAAGTGAGAACTTCCTGTCAGTCCGGCCGGGTACAGGAAACAAAAGCTCCTGTACCGCGGGCCGAACAGAGCTCGGCCACGCTACATTAACAACAGCAGTAGCACAGAGCAGACACAGCAGGCTGCGCAGCACTGAGCCGGCGGCAGGAGATTCTTTAGAGCGGCAAGCGCTCAGGAGGCGCAGCATGTGGGGCGCCGCCGGCCGGCCGCCCGAACTTATATAACCAACTTTTTATCTTTTTTTTTTTTACACCGCAAAAGGTCGCCCCCTGCTAAATGGCGCCCTAGGCGACTGCCTAAGTCGCCTTACTGGTGGCGCCGGCCCTGGTCATAGCAGAGAATCAGGCTTCAAGTCATAGCAGAGAATCAGGCTTCATGTCATAGCAGAGAATCAGGCTTCAAGTCATAGCAGAGAATCAGGCTTCATGTCACAGCAGAGAATCAGGCTTCACGTCACCCACCACTGGAACAGGCCATTGTCAGATATTTAGGCCCCGGCACCCAGACAGAGGAGAGAGGTCCCATAGCAGAGAATCAGGCTTCATATCATAGCAGAGAATCAGGCTTCACGTCACCCACCACTGGAACAGGCCATTGTCAGATATTTAGGCCCTGGCACCCAGACAGAGGAGAGAGGTCCCATAGCAGAGAATCAGGCTTCATGTCATAGCAGAGAATTAGGCTTCAAGTCATAGCAGAGAATCAGGCTTCACGTCACCCACCACTGGAACAGGCCATTGTCAGATATTTAGGCCCCGGCACCCAGACAGAGGAGAGATGTCCCATAGCAGAGAATCAGGCTTTATGTCATAGCAGAGAATCAGGCTTCATGTCACCCACCACTGGAACAGGCCATTGTCAGATATTTAGGCCCCGGCACCCATACAGAGGAGAGAGGTCCCATAGCGGAGAATCAGGCTTCATGTCATAGCAGAGAATCAGGCTTCATGTCATAGCAGAGAATCAGGCTTCACGTCACCCACCACTGGAACAGGCCATTGTCAGATATTTAGGCCCCGGCACCCAGATAGAGGAGAGAGGTCCCATAGCAGAGAATCAGGCTTTATGTCACCCACCACTGGAACAGGCCATTGTCAGATATTTAGGCCCCGGCACCCAGACAGAGGAGAGAGGTCCCATAGCAGAGAATCAGGCTTCATGTCATAGCAGAGAATCAGGCTTCAAGTCATAGCCAGGGCCGTTGCAAGGATTTTTGCCGCCCCGGCAAAATAAAAATTGCCGCCCCCCCCCCCCCCCTTATCAGATGATCTGCCCATATCATGACATCACATATGTTCCACCCCTTTCTCAGCTTTTAAATTAAAAGAACTGCTATGTTTCCCTTACGGTTAATCCAGCTTCTTGTAGCTGTCTCTTTTTGTGGAACGGAATTGCGGACCCATAAAATTCCGATCCTGAAAAAAATAGAACATGTCCTATTCTTGTCCGCAATAGCGGACAAGAATAGGCATATTCTCTTAGTGCCGGCAATGTGTGGTCCGCAAAATGCGGAACGCACATTGCCGCTGTCCGTGTTTTGTGGATCCGCAAAACACACACGGATGTGTGAATGGACCCTAAATGTGAGGTAAATTAGTTTCCAATGTAGTAATAATAACTAAACAATTACATAATAAACATATTGCATTGTCTACTTACCACCAGGACAATAAGATGATCTGGTCTCTGGCTGCAGTCTGGCTCTTGGTCTGGCTCTGGGGACTCCCTTGTCACTCTCTTCTCCCCCCTCCCTCCCTTGTCACTCTCCCCTTCTCCCTTGTCACTCTCTCTCTCCCCCTCCCTTGTCACTCTCTCCCCCCCTCCCTCCCTTGTCACTCTCATTTCTCCCCCTCCCTTGTCACTCTCATTCTACCCCCCACCTTGTCACTCTCATTTTACCCCCCCTTGTCACTCTCATTTTACCCCCCCCCTTGTCACTCTCATTTTACCCCCCCTTGTCACTCTCATTTTATCCCCCCTTGTCACTCTCATTTTAACCCCCCCTTGTCACTCTCATTTTACCCCCCCCTTGTCACTCTCATTTTACACCCCCCCTTGTCACTCTCATTTTATACCCCCCCTTGTCACTCTCCTTTTACACCCCCCCTTGTCACTCTCATTTTACCCCGCCCCCTTGTCACTCTCATTTTACACCCCCCCTTGTCACTCTCATTTTACACCCCCCCCTTGTCACTCTCATTTTACACCCCCCCTCCCTTGTCACTCTCATTTTACCCCCCCTTGTCACTCTCATTTTACCCCCGCTTGTCACTCTCATTTTACACCCCCCTCCCTTGTCACTCTCATTTTACACCCCCCCCCCTTGTCACTCTCATTTTACACCCCCCCTTGTCACTCTCATTTTACACCCCCCCTTGTCACTCTCATTTTACACCCCCCTCCCTTGTCACTCTCATTTTACACCCCCCCTCCCTTGTCACTCTCATTTTACCCC